>NC_069505.1:636302121-636554831 GCF_027579735.1 Bombina bombina | reverse complement strand
TTCTGTCTCAGTTGACTATATGACATTCTGTCTCAGTATGGTCTATATGACATTCTGTCTCAGTATGACTTTATGACATTCTGTCTCAGTATGACTATAATGAACATTCTGTCTCAGTATGACTATATAACATTCTGTCTCAGTATGACTATATGACATTCTGTGCCTCAGTATGACTATATGACATTCTGTCTCAGTATGGTTATATGACATTCTGTCTCAGTATGGACTATATGACATTCTGTCTCAGTATGACTATATGACATTCTGTCTCAGTATGGTTATATGAGCATTCTGTCTCAGTATGACTATATGACATTCTGTCTCAGTATGACTATATGACATTCTGTCTCAGTATGGACTATATGACATTCTGTCCTCAGTATGACTATATGACTATTATGTCTCTGTATGGTTATATGGACATTCTGTCTCAGTATGACTATATGACATTCTGTCTCAGTATGACTATATGACATACTGGTCTCAGTATGACTATATGACATTCTGTCTCAGTATGGACTATATGACATTCTGGTCTCAGTTTGACTATATGACATTCTGTCCTCAGTATGACTATAGACATTCTGTCTCAGTATGACTATATGACATTAGTCCTCAGTATGGTATATGACATTCTGTCTCAGTATTGACTATATGACATCTCTGTCTCAGTCTGACTATATTGACATTCTGTCCTCAGTATGGACTATATGACATTCTTGTACTCAGTATGACTATATGACTATCTGTCTCAGTATGACTATATGACATTCTGTCTCAGTATGGACTATATGACATTCTGTCTCAGTATGTACTATATGACATTCTGTCCTACAGTATGACTAATATGACATCCTTGTCTCAGTATGGACTATATGACATTCTGTCTCTAGTCTGACTATATCAATCTGTCCTGTATGGTTATATGACATTCCTGTCTCAGTATGGTTATATGACATTCTGTCTCAGTAATGAATACTATGACATTCTGTCTCTGTATGGTTATATGACATTCTGTCTCAGTATGACTATATGACATTCTGTCTCAGTATGACTATATTACATTCTGTCTCATTATGACTATATGACATTCTGTCTCAGTATGGTTATATGACATTCTGTCTCAGTATGGTTATATGACATTCTGTCTCAGTATGACTAACATTCTGTCTCAGTATGACTATATGACATTCTGTCTCAGTATGACTATATGACATTCTGTCTCAGTTTGGTTATATGACATTCTGTCTCAGTATGACTATATGACATTCTGTCTCAGTATGGTTATATGACATTCTGTCTCAGTATGGTTATATGACATTCTGTCTCAGTATGACTATATAACATTCTGTCTCAGTATGACTATATGATATTCTGTCTCAGTATGACTATATGACATTCTCTCTCAGTATGGTTATATGACATTCTGTCTCAGTATGGTTATATGACATTCTGTCTCAGAATGGTTATATGACATTCTGTCTCAGTATGGTTATATGACATTCTGTCTCAGTATGGTTATATGACATTCTGTCTCAGTATGACTATATGACATTCTGTCTCAGTATGGTTATATGACATTCTGTCTCAGTATGGTTATATGACATTCTGTCTCAGTATGGTTATATGACATTCTGTCTCAGTATGGTTATATGACATTCTGTCTCAGTATGGTTATATGACATTCTGTCTCAGTATGGTTATATGACATTCTGTCTCAGTATGACTATATGACATTCTGTCTCAGTATGGTTATATGACATTCTGTCTCAGTATGACTATATGACATTCTGTCTCAGTATGACTATATGACATTCTGTCTCAGTATGGTTATATGACATTCTGTCTCAATATGACTATATGACATTCTGTCTCAGTATGGTTATATGAAATTCTGTCTCAGTATGACTATATGACATTCTTTCTCAGTATGACTATATGACATTCTGTCTCAGTATGGTTATATGACATTCTGTCTCAGTATGACTATTTGACATTCTGTCTCAGTATGACTATATGACATTCTGTCTCAGTATGGTTATATGACATTCTGTCTCAGTATGACTATATGACATTCTGTCTCAGTATGACTATATGACATTCTGTCTCAGTATGACTATATGACATTCTGTCTCAGTATGACTATATGACATTCTGTCTCAGTATGACTATATGACCTTCTGTCTCAGTATGACTATATGACATTCTGTCTCAGTATGACTATATGACATTCTATCTCAGTATGACTATATGACATTCTGTCTCAGTATGACTATATGACATTCTGTCTCAGTATGGTTATATGACATTCTGTCTCAGTATGACTATATGACATTCTGTCTCAGTATGACTATATGACATTCTGTCTCAGTATGACTATATGACATTCTGTCTCAGTATGGTTATATGACATTCTGTCTCAGTATGACTATATGACATTCTGTCTCAGTTTGACTATATGACATTCTGTCTCAGTATGACTATATGACATTCTGTCTCATTATGACTATATGACATTCTGTCTCAGTATGGTTATATGACATTGTGTCTCAGTATGACTATATGACATTCTGTCTCAGTATGACTATATGACATTCTGTCTCAGTATGACTATATGACATTCTGCCTCAGTATGACTATATGACATTCTGTCTCAGTATGACTATATGACATTCTGTCTCATTATGACTATATGACATTCTGTCTCAGTATGGTTATATGACATTCTGTCTCAGTATGACTATATGACATTCTGTCTCAGTATGACTATATGACATTCTGTCTCAGTATGACTATATGACATTCTGCCTCAGTATGACTATATGACATTCTGTCTCAGTATGACTATATGACATTCTGTCTCATTATGACTATATGATATTCTGTCTCAGTATGGTTATATGACATTCTGTCTCAGTATGGTTATATGACATTCTGTCTCAGTATGACTAACATTCTGTCTCAGTATGACTATATGACATTCTGTCTCAGTATGACTATATGACATTCTCTCTCAGTATGGTTATATGACATTCTGTCTCAGTATGACTATATGACATTCTGTCTCAGTATGGTTATATGACATTCTGTCTCAGTATGGTTATATGACATTCTGTCTCAGTATGGTTATATGACATTCTGTCTCAGTATGACTATATGACATTCTGTCTCAGTATGACTATATGACATTCTGTCTCAGTATGACTATATGACATTCTGTCTCAGTATGACTATATGACATTCTGTCTCAGTATGACTATATGACATTCTGTCTCAGTATGGTTATATGACATTCTGTCTCAGTATGACTATATGACATTCTGTCTCAGTATGACTATATGACATTCTGTCTCAGTATGACTATATGACATTCTGTCTCAGTATGACGATATGACATTCTGTCTCAGTATGATTATATGACATTCTGTCTCAGTATGACTATATGACATTCTGTCTCAGTATGGTTATATGACATTCTGTCTCAGTATGACTATATGACATTCTGTCTCAGTATGGTTATATGACATTCTGTCTCAGTATGGTTATATGACATTCTGTCTCAGTATGACTATATGACATTCTGTCTCAGTATGACTATATGACATTCTGTCTCAGTATGACTATATGACATTCTGTCTCAGTATGACTATATGACATTCTGTCTCAGTATGGTTATATGACAGTCTGTCTCAGTATGACTATATGACATTCTGTCTCAGTATGGTTATATGACATTATGTCTCAGTATGACTATATGACATTCTGTCTCAGTATGACTATATGATATTCTGTCTCAGTATGACTATATGACATTCTGTCTCAGTATGACTATATGACATTCTGTCTCAGAATGGTTATATGACATTCTGTCTCAGTATGGTTATATGACATTCTGTCTCAGTATGACTATATGACATTCTGTCTCAGTATGGTTATATGATATTCTGTCTCAGTATGGTTATATGACATTCTGTCTCAGTATGACTATATGACATTCTGTCTCAGTATGACTATATGACATTCTGTCTCAGTATGACTATATGACATTCTGTCTCAGTATGGTTATATGACATTCTGTCTCAGTATGGTTATATGACATTCTGTCTCAGTATGACTATATGACATTCTGTCTCAGTATGGTTATATGACATTCTGTCTCAGTATGACTATATGACATTCTGTCTCAGTATGACTATATGACATTCTGTCTCAGTATGACTATATGACATTCTGTCTCAGTATGGTTATATGACATTATGTCTCAGTATGGTTATATGACATTCTGTCTCAGTATGACTATATGACATTCTGTCTCAGTATGACTATATGACATTCTGTCTCAGTATGACTATATGACATTCTGTCTCAGTATGACTATATGACATTCTGTCTCAGTATGACTATATGACATTCTGTCTCAGTATGACTATATGACATTCTGTCTCAGTATGACTATATGACATTCTGTCTCAGTATGACTATATGACATTCTGTCTCAGTATGACTATATGACATTCTGTCTCAGTATGACTATATGACATTCTGTCTCAGAATGACTATATGACATTCTGTCTCAGAATGACTATATGACATTCTGTCTCAGTATGGTTATATGACATTCTGTCTCAGTATGACTATATGACATTCTATCTCAGTATGGTTATATGACATTCTGTCTCAGTATGACTATATGACATTCTGCCTCAGTATGACTATATGACATTCTGTCTCAGTATGACTATATGACATTCTGTCTCAGTATGACGATATGACATTCTGTCTCAGTATGGTTATATGACATTCTGTCTCAGTATGACTAAATGACATTCTTTCTCAGTATTCTTATATGACATTCTGTCTCAGTATGACTATATGACATTCTGCCTCAGTATGACTATATGACATTCTGTCTCAGTATGGTTATATGACATTCTGTCTCAGTATGACTATATGACATTCTGTCTCAGTATGAATATATGACATTCTGTCTCAGTATGACTATATGACATTCTGTTTCAGTATGGTTATATGACATTCTGTCTCAGTATGGTTATATGACATTCTGTCTCAGTATGGTTATATGACATTCTGTCTCAGTATGACTATATGACATTCTGTCTCAGTATGACTATATGGCATTTTGTCTCATAAATATATGACATTCTGTCTCATTATGACTATATGACATTCTGTCTCAGTATGACTATATGACATTCTGTCTCAGTATGACTATATGACATTCTGCCTCAGTATGACTATATGACATTCTGTCTCAGTATGGTTATATGACATTCTGTCTCAGTATGACTATATGACATTCTGTCTCAGTATGACTATATGACATTCTGTCTCAGTATGACTATATGACATTCTGTCTCAGTATGACTATATGACATTCTGTTTCAGTATGGTTATATGACATTCTGTCTCAGTATGGTTATATGACATTCTGTCTCAGTATGGTTATATGACATTCTGTCTCAGTATGACTATATGACATTCTGTCTCAGTATGACTATATGGCATTTTGTCTCATAAATATATGACATTCTGTCTCATTATGACTATATGACATTCTGTCTCAGTATGGTTATATGACATTCTGTCTCAGTATGGTTATATGACATTCTGTCTCAGTATGGTTATATGACATTCTGTCTCAGTATGACTATATGACATTATGTCTCAGTATGGTTATATGACATTATGTCTCAGTATGACTATATGACATTCTGTCTCAGTATGACTATATGACATACTGTCTCAGTATGACTATATGACATTATGTCTCAGTATGACTATTTGACATTCTGTGTCAGTATGACTATATGACATTCTGTCTCAGTATGACTATATGACATTCTGTCTCAGTATGACTATATGACATTCTGTCTCAGTATGACTATATGACATTCTATCTCAGTATGACTATATAACATTCTGTCTCAGTATGACTATATGACATTCTGTCTCAGTATGGTTATATGACATTCTGTCTCAGTATGGGTATATGACATTCTGTCTCAGTATGACTATATGACATTCTGTCTCAGTATGGTTATATGACATTCTGTCTCAGTATGGTTATATGACATTCTGTCTCAGTATGACTATATGACATTCTGTCTCAGTATGACTATATGACATTCTGTCTCAGTATGGTTATATGACATTCTGTCTCAGTATGACTATATGACATTCTGTCTCAGTATGACTATATGACATTCTGTCTCAGTATGGTTATATGACATTCTGTCTCAGTATGGTTATATGATATTCTGTCTCAGTATGGTTATATGACATTCTGTCTCAGTATGGTTATATAACATTCTGTCTCATTATGGTTATATGATATTCTGTCTCAGTATGGTTATATGACATTCTGTCTCAGTATGACTATATGACATTCTGTCTCAGTATGGTTATATGACATTCTGTCTCAGTATGACTATATGACATTCTGTCTCAGTATGACTATATGACATTCTGTCTCAGTATGGTTATATGACATTCTGTCTCAGTATGGTTATATGACATTCTGTCTCAGTATGGTTATATGACATTCTGTCTCAGTATGACTATATGACATTCTGTCTCAGTATGGTTATATGACATTCTGTCTCAGTATGACTATATGACATTCTGTCTCAGTATGACTATATGACATTCTGTCTCAGTATGACTATATGACATTCTGTCTCAGTATGGTTATATGACATTCTGTCTCAGTATGGTTATATGACATTCTGTCTCAGTATGGTTATATGACATTCTGTCTCAGTATGACTATATGACATTCTGTCTCAGTATGGTTATATGACATTCTGTCTCAGTATGACTATATGACATTCTGTCTCAGTATGACTATATGACATTCTGTCTCAGTATGACTATATGACATTCTGTCTCAGTATGACTATATGACATTCTGTCTCAGTATGACTATATGACATTCTGTTTCAGTATGACTATATGACATTCTGTCTCAGTATGACTATATTCTGTCTCAGTATGACTATATGACATTCTGTCTCATTATGGTTATATGACATTCTGTCTCAGTATGACTATATGACATTCTGTCTCAGTATGGTTATATGATATTCTGTCTCAGTATGGTTATATGACATTCTGTCTCAGTATGACTATATGACATTCTATCTCAGTATGGTTATATGACATTCTGTCTCAGTATGACTATATGACATTCTGCCTCAGTATGACTATATGACATTCTGTCTCAGTATGACTATATGACATTCTGTCTCAGTATGACGATATGACATTCTGTCTCAGTATGGTTATATGACATTCTGTCTCAGTATGACTAAATGACATTCTGTCTCAGTATTCTTATATGACATTCTGTCTCAGTATGACTATATGACATTCTGCCTCAGTATGACTATATGACATTCTGTCTCAGTATGGTTATATGACATTCTGTCTCAGTATGGTTATATGACATTCTGTCTCAGTATGGTTATATGACATTCTGTCTCAGTATGACTATATGACATTCTGTCTCAGTATGACTATATGGCATTTTGTCTCATAAATATATGACATTCTGTCTCATTATGACTATATGACATTCTTTCTCAGTATGGTTATATGACATTCTGTCTCAGTATGGTTATATGACATTCTGTCTCAGTATGGTTATATGACATTCTGTCTCAGTATGACTATATGAAATTATGTCTCAGTATGGTTATATGAGATTCTGTCTCAGTATGGTTATATGACATTCTGTCTCAGTATGACTATATGACATTCTGTCTCAGTATGACTATATGACATACTGTCTCAGTATGACTATATGACATTATGTCTCAGTATGACTATTTGACATTCTGTGTCAGTATGACTATATGACATTCTGTCTCAGTATGACTATATGACATTCTGTCTCAGTATGACTATATGACATTCTGTCTCAGTATGACTATATGACATTCTATCTCAGTATGACTATATAACATTCTGTCTCAGTATGACTATATGACATTCTGTCTCAGTATGGTTATATGACATTCTGTCTCAGTATGGTTATATAACATTCTGTCTCAGTATGACTATATGACATTCTGTCTCAGTATGGTTATATAACATTCTGTCTCAGTATGGTTATATGACATTCTGTCTCAGTATGACTATATGACATTCTGTCTCAGTATGGTTATATGACATTCTGTCTCAGTATGGTTATATGACATTCTGTCTCAGTATGACTATATGACATTCTGTCTCAGTATGACTATATGACATTCTGTCTCAGTATGGTTATATGACATTCTGTCTCAGTATGACTATATGACATTCTGTCTCAGTATGACTATATGACATTCTGTCTCAGTATGGTTATATGACATTCTGTCTCAGTATGGTTATATGACATTCTGTCTCAGTATGGTTATATAACATTCTGTCTCAGTATGGTTATATGACATTCTGTCTCATTATGGTTATATGATATTCTGTCTCAGTATGTTATATGGACATTCTGTCTCAGTATGACTATATGACATTCTGTCTCAGTATGGTTATATGACATTCTGTCTCAGTATGACTATATGACATTCTGTCTCAGTATGTTATATGACATTCTGTCTCAGTATGGTTATATGACATTCTGTCTCAGTATGACTATATGACATTCTGTCTCAGTATGTTATATGACATTCTGTCTCAGTATGGACTATATGACATTCTGTCTCAGTATGGTTATATGACATTCTGTCTCAGTATGGTTATATGACATTCTGTCTCAGTATGACTATATGACATTCTGTCTCAGTATGACTATATGACATTCTGTCTCAGTATGACTATATGACATTCTGTCTCAGTATGACTATATGACATTCTGTCTCAGTATGACTATATGACATTCTGTCTCAGTATGACTATATGACATTCTGTCTCAGTATGACTATATGACATTCTGTATCAGTATGACTATATGACATTCTGTCTCAGTATGACTATATGACATTCTGTCTCAGTATGGACTATATGACATTCTGTCTCAGTATGACTATATGACATTCTGTCTCAGTATGACTATATGACATTCTGTCTCAGTATGACTATATGACATTCTGTCTCAGTATGGTTATATGACATTCTGGTTCACAGTATGACTATATGACATTCTGTCTCAGTATGACTATATGACATTCTGTCTCAGTATGACTATATGACATTCTGTCTCAGTATGACCTATATGACATTCTGTCTCAGTATGGTTATATGACATTTGTCTCAGTATGGACCTAAATGACATTCTTTCTCAGTATGTTATAATGACATTCTGTCTCAGTATGACTATACTGACATTCTGCCTCAGTATGACTATATGGACATTCTGTCTCAGTATGAATATATGACATTCTGTCTCATTATGACTATATGACATTCTGTCTCATTAGGTTATATGACATTCTGTCTCAGTATTGACTATATGACATTCTGTCTCAGTATGGTTATATGACATTCTGTCTCAGTATGACTATATGACATTCTGTCTCAGTATGACTATATGACATTCTGTCTCAGTATGACTATATGACATTCTGTCTCAGTATGACTATATGACATTCTGTCTCAGTATGACTATATGACATTCTGTCTCAGTATGACTATATGACATTCTGTCTCAGTATGACTATATGACATTCTGTCTCAGTATGACTATATGACATTCTGTCTCAGTATGACTATATGACATTCTGTCTCAGTATGGTTATATAACATTCTGTCTCAGTATGGTTATATAACATTCTGTCTCAGTATGGTTATATGACATTCTGTCTCATTATGGTTATATGATATTCTGTCTCAGTATGGTTATATGACATTCTGTCTCAGTATGACTATATGACATTCTGTCTCAGTATGGTTATATGACATTCTGTCTCAGTATGACTATATGACATTCTGTCTCAGTATGACTATATGACATTCTGTCTCAGTATGGTTATATGACATTCTGTCTCAGTATGGTTAGTATGACATTCTGTCTCAGTACTGACTATATGACTATTCTGTCTCAGTATGACTATATGACATTCTGTCTCAGTATGGTATATGACATTCGTGTCTCAGTATGACGATATGACATTCTGGCTCAGATGGATTATATGACATTCTGTCTCAGTATGACTATATGACATTCTGTCTCAGTATGGTTATATGACATTCTGTCTCAGTATGATATATGACATTCTGTCTCAGTATGGTTATATGACATTCTGTTCAGTATGGTTATATGACATTCTGTCTCAGTATGGTTATATGACATTCTGTCTCAGTATGGACTATATGAACATTCTGTCTCAGTATGACTATATGACATTCTGTCTCAGTATGACTATATGACATTCTGTCTCAGGTATGACTATATGACTTTCTGTCTCAGTATGACCTATTTGACATTCTGTCTCTGTATGACTATATGACATTCTGTCTCAGTATGACTATATGACATTCTGTCTCAGTATGGTTATATGACATTCTGTCTCAGTATGACTATATGACATTCTGTCTCAGTATGACTATATGACATTCTGTCTCAGTATGGTTTATATGACATTCTGTCTCAGTATGACTTATGACATTCTGTCTCAGTATGGTTATATGACATTCTGTCTCAGTATGACTATATGACATTCTGTCTCATTATGGTTATATGACATTCTGTCTCAGTATGGTTATATGACATTCTGTCTCAGTATGACTATATGACATTCTGTCTCAGTATGGATATATGACATTCTGTCTCAGTATGACTATATGACATTCTGTCTCAGTATGACTATATGACATTCTGTCTCAGTATGGTTATATGACATTCTGTCTCAGTATGACTATATGACATTCTGTCTCAGTATGACTATATGACATTCTGTCTCAGTATGACTATATGACATTCTGTCTCAGTATGACTATATGACATTCTGTCTCAGTATGGTTATATGACATTCTGTCTCAGTATGACTATATGACATTCTGTCTCAGTATGACTATATGACATTCTGTCTCAGTATGACTATATGACATTCTGTCTCAGTATGACTATATGACATTCTGTCTCAGTATGACTATATGACATTCTGTCTCAGTATGACTATATGACATTCTGTCTCAGTATGACTATATGACATTCTGTCTCAGTATGGTTATATGACATTCTGTCTCAGTATGACTATATGACATTCTGTCTCAGTATGACTATATGACATTCTGTCTCAGTATGACTATATGACATTCTGTCTCAGTATGACTATATGACATTCTGTCTCAGTATGACTATATGACATTCTGTCTCAGTATGACTATATGACATTCTGTCTCAGTATGTCTATATGACATTCTGTCTCAGTATGACTATATGACATTCTGTCTCAGTATGGTTATATGACATTCTGTCTCAGTATGACTATATGACATTCTGTCTCAGTATGGTTATATGACATTCTGTCTCAGTATGACTATATGACATTCTGTCTCAGTATGACTATATGACATTCTGTCTCAGTATGGTTATATGACATTCTGTCTCAGTATGTTTATATGACATTCTGTCTCAGTATGACTATATGACATTCTGTCTCAGTATGGTTATATGACATTCTGTCTCAGTATGGTTATATGACATTCTGTCTCAGTATGACTATATGACATTCTGTCTCAGTATGACTATATGACATTCTGTCTCAGTATGGTTATATGACATTCTGTCTCAGTATGACTATATGACATTCTGTCTCAGTATGACTATATGACATTCTGTCTCAGTATGACTATATGACATTCTGTCTCAGTATGGTTATATGACATTCTGTCTCAGTATGGTTATATGACATTCTGTCTCAGTATGGTTATATGACATTCTGTCTCAGTATGACTATATGACATTCTGTCTCAGTATGTATATATGACATTCTGTCTCAGTATGACTATATGACATTCTGTCTCAGTATGGTTATATGACATTCTGTCTCAGTATGACTATATGACATTCTGTCTCAGTATGACTATATGACATTCTGTCTCATTATGGTTATATGACATTCTGTCTCAGTATGGTTATATGACATTCTGTCTCAGTATGACTATATGACATTCTGTCTCAGTATGACTATATGACATTCTGTCTCAGTATGGTTATATGACATTCTGTCTCAGTATGGTTATATGACATTCTGTCTCAGTATGGTTATATAACATTCTGTCTCAGTATGGTTATATGACATTCTGTCTCATTATGGTTATATGATATTCTGTCTCAGTATGGTTATATGACATTCTGTCTCAGTATGACTATATGACATTCTGTCTCAGTATGGTTATATGACATTCTGTCTCAGTATGACTATATGACATTCTGTCTCAGTATGACTATATGACATTCTGTCTCAGTATGGTTATATGACATTCTGTCTCAGTATGGTTATATGACATTCTGTCTCAGTATGGTTATATGACATTCTGTCTCAGTATGACTATATGACATTCTGTCTCAGTATGGTTATATGACATTCTGTCTCAGTATGACTATATGACATTCTGTCTCAGTATGACTATATGACATTCTGTCTCAGTATGACTATATGACATTCTGTCTCAGTATGGTTATATGACATTCTGTCTCAGTATGGTTATATGACATTCTGTCTCAGTTATGGTTATATGTATGACATTCTGTCTCAGTATGACTATATGACATTCTGTCTCAGTATGGTTATATGACATTCTGTCTCAGTATGACTATATGACATTCTGTCTCAGTATGACTATATGACATTCTGTCTCAGTATGACTATATGACATTCTGTCTCAGTATGACTATATGACATTCTGTCTCAGTATGACTATATGACATTCTGTCTCAGTATGACTATATGACATTCTGTCTCAGTATGACTATATGACATTCTGTCTCAGTATGACTATATGACATTCTGTCTCAGTATGACTATATTCTGTCTCAGTATGACTATATGACATTCTATCTCAGTATGGTTATATGACATTCTGTCTCAGTTTGACTATATGACATTCTGTCTCAGTATGGTTATATGATATTCTGTCTCAGTATGGTTATATGACATTCTGTCTCAGTATGACTATATATCATTCTGTCTCAGTATGGTTATATGACATTCTGTCTCAGTATGACTATATGACATTCTGTCTCAGTATGGTTATATGACATTCTGTCTCAGTATGACTATATGACATTCTGTCTCAGTATGACTATATGACATTCTGTCTCAGTATGACTATATGACATTCTGTCTCAGTATGGTTATATGACATTCTGTCTCAGTATGGCTATATGACATTCTGTCTCAGTATGACTATATGACATTCTGTCTCAGTATGACTATATGACATTCTGTTTCAGTATGACTATATGACATTCTGTCTCAGTATGACTATATGACATTCTGTTTCAGTATGACTATATGACATTCTGTCTCAGTATGACTATATGACATTCTGTCTCAGTATGGTTATATGACATTCTGTCTCAGTATGGTTATATGACATTCTGTCTCAGTATGACTATATGACATTCTGTCTCAGTATGACTATATGACATTCTGTCTCAGTATGACTATATGACATTCTGTCTCAGTATGGTTATATGATATTCTGTCTCAGTATGGTTATATGACATTCTGTCTCAGTATGACTATATGACATTCTGTCTCAGTATGGTTATATGACATTCTGTCTCAGTATGACTATATGACATTCTGTCTCAGTATGACTGTATGACATTCTGTCTCAGTATGGTTATATGACATTCTGTCTCAGTATGGTTATATGACATTCTGTCTCAGTATGGTTATATGACATTCTATCTCAGTATTCTTATATGACATTCTGTCTCAGTATGACTATATGACATTCTGTCTCGGTATGACTATTTGACATTCTGTCTCAGTATGACTATTTGACATTCTGTCTCAGTATGACTATATGACATTCTGTCTCAGTATGACTATATGACATTTTGTCTCATAACTATATGACATTCTGTCTCATTATGACTATATGACATTCTGTCTCAGTATGACTATATGACAGTCTGTCTCAGTATGACTACATTACATTCTGTCTCAGTATGGTTATATGACATTCTGTCTCAGTATGACTATATGACATTCTGTCTCAGTATGACTATATGACATTCTGTCTCAGTATGACTATATGACATTCTGTCTCAGTATGGTTATATGACATTCTGTCTCAGTATGGTTATATGACATTCTGTCTCAGTATGACTATATGACATTCTGTCTCAGTATGACTATATGACATTCTGTCTCGGTATGACTATATGACATTCTGTCTCAGTATGACTATATGACATTCTGTCTCAGTATGACTATATGACATTCTGTCTCAGTATGGTTATATGACATTCTGTCTCAGTATGACTATATGATATTCTGTCTCAGTATGACTATATGACATTCTGTCTCAGTATGACTATATGACATTCTGTCTCAGTATAGTTATATGACATTCTCTCTCAGTATGGTTATATGACATTCTGTCTCAGTATGGTTATATGACATTCTGTCTCAGTATGACTATATGACATTCTGTCTCAGTATGACTATATGATATTATGTCTCAGTATGGTTATATGACATTCTGTCTCAGTATGACTATATGACATTCTGTCTCAGTATGGTTATATGACATTCTGTCTCAGTATGACTATATGACATTCTGTCTCAGTATGACTATATGACATTCTGTCTCAGTATGGTTATATGACATTCTGTCTCAGTATGACTATATGACATTCTGCCTCAGTATGACTATATGACATTCTGCCTCAGTATGGTTATATGACATTCTGTCTCAGTATGGTTATATGGCATTCTGTCTCAGTATGACTATATGACATTCTGTCTCAGTATGACTATATGACATTCTGTCTCAGTATGACTATATGACATTCTGTCTCAGTATGACTATATGACATTCTGTCTCAGTATGACTATATGACATTCTGTCTCAGTATGGTTATATGACATTCTGTCTCAGTATGGTTATATGACATTCTGTCTCAGTATGACTATATGACATTCTGTCTCAGTATGGTTATATGACATTCTGTCTCAGTATGACTATATGACATTCTGTCTCAGTATGGTTATATGACATTATGTCTCAGTATGACTATATGACATTCTGTCTCAGTATGACTATATGACATTCTGTCTCAGTATGGTTATATTACATTCTGTCTCAGTATGACTACATTACATTCTGTCTCAGTATGACTATATGACATTCTGTCTCAGTATGACTATATGACATTCTGTCTCAGTATGACTACATTACATTCTGTCTCAGTATTGTTATATTACATTCTGTCTCAGTATGACTATATGACATTCTGTCTCAGTATGACTATATGACATTCTGTCTCAGTATGACTACATTACATTCTGTCTCAGTATGGTTATATGACATTATGTCTCAGTATGACTATATGACATTCTGTCTCAGTATGACTATATGACATTCTGTCTCAGTATGGTTATATGACATTCTGTCTCAGTATGGTTATATGACATTCTGTCTCAGTATGACTATATGACATTCTGTCTCAGTATGACTATATGACATTCTGTCTCAGTATGGTTATATGACATTCTGTCTCAGTATGACTATATGACATTCTGTCTCAGTATGACAATATGACATTCTGTTTCAGTATGACTATATGACATTCTGTCTCAGTATGGTTATATGACATTCTGTCTCAGTATGACTATATGACATTCTGTCTCAGTATGACTATATGACATTCTGTCTCATTATGACTATTTGACATTCTGTCTTAGTATGGTTATATGACATTCTGTTTCAGTATGGCTTTATGACATTCTGTCTCAGTATGGTTATATGACATTCTGTCTCAGTATGACTATATGACATTCTGTCTCAGTATGACTACATTACATTCTGTCTCAGTATGGTTATATGACATTATGTCTCAGTATGGTTATATGACATTCTGTCTCAGTATGACTATATGACATTCTGTCTCAGTATGACTATATGACATTCTGTCTCAGTATGACTATATGACATTCTGTCTCAGTATGGTTATATGATATTCTGTCTCAGTATGGTTATATGACATTCTGTCTCAGTATGACTATATGACATTCTGTCTCAGTATGGTTATATGATATTCTGTCTCAGTATGGTTATATGACATTCTGTCTCAGTATGACTATATGACATTCTGTCTCAGTATGGTTATATGACATTCTGTCTCGGTATGAATATATGACATTCTGCCTCAGTATGACTATATGACATTCTGTCTCAGTATGACTATATGACATTCTGTCTCAGTATGACTATATGATATTCTGTCTCAGTATGGTTATATGACATTCTGTCTCAGTATGGTTATATGACATTCTGTCTCAGTATGACTATATGACATTCTGTCTCAGAGAGGTGACATCTCATTAATGTCACTTATATAGTGCTGTATAACATATTGTCCCTGTATAAATATCTGATCTGCCAGCCTATGGATTTCTCATTTGTGTTTGTTTTTAGCTTTTCACACATGATGCAAACTTCTTACCTCTAGTTTATAAATAAGTAAGATGAATACGATATATATATAATAATATAATACACATATAAAAGGTGTATGTGAAACCATTAATGATCTATATTGGGGACTGATAAAGGACCAGTGCAATAAGAATGTTCTGTCAGTACATCAGATGATACTTACATTTGCCTTCAAGTTCCTTTTGTAGTTTGGCTGCAAGTCCCATCAGATTGATTCGCTGTAAAACTTGAAATGTCACTTCCAGAGCATCCCTTCCATAACAATCCATGAGCTGCCTCTTTGTTTCCACAGTGCCTGCTTTTTCTAATCTTCCAAATGGTATAGGAGAGATGTTATTAAAATGAAAATTAGCCAACTTGTCTCTAAACCGTTTGTGATCTTCTTCAATTAGAGAGTACAGACAGTTAATAAGTATGTCTTCATGATCAGGTCCAACGGCTTCTTAAATGCAGATGGAAGAGATACAATAATTCAGTTTACAAATTAGTGCTTAGCTTTATATTTTAAACTTTTACATAAAAAAGAAAAACAATTTACTTCTTGGGTTGATCTTGTGGTTTTCATATGGTTAGATATAAGAATACAATGTGATGCTCTACTATAGCTAACTAGCTATATATATATTGTTTAGAAATATATAAACAGCACTGTATACAGCAGATCAGATACAGACTCACAATACACAATGTATATATAAAAAAAATCACTTTGTTTTATTGACAAATCATGTCTTAAAACATTTAAAAAAAAAAATTGACAAATACCGATCTACAAAACATTTAGAACAATGCTATCACGTAGGTGTGTGTATCAATTATATGGTTGTAATCCAATCTAACACATCTCCTAACAAACGCCTAATGGCATATTATGAACGGTGTAGCAAAATATAGGATACTAGTCCTAAAGCACGTTCACACGGGCCGTGTTATTTTCTTTTTTTGTTTTATTCTCTCTCTCTCTCTCTCTCTCTCTCTCTCTCTCTCTCCTCTCTCTCTCTCTCTCCTTGCGCCTTCACCTGCCGGTCCTCGCGCTGCTGGTTTCATCTGCAGGGGTGCGCGTGCGATCAGCTGCTGTCTAAGGCCAAGTGTTTGTCTGTACTGCGCATGACGGCTTCAGACAAACACTTGTCTTTTATAATATAGGATAGTAAATAAACGATGCCTATCAGTCCCCGCAAAAACACAATATGTTAATTCACAGGATAAACATACATTCTATTAAATTACAGGTTAAAAAAATATATATAAAAACCAATAGTACTTTAGTTAAATATATAGCGAAAAAAAATGCAAACACTTGCCTGGCCAGACTTTGTGTATACGTTACCACTACGCATTTCAGGGACATGCCCCTTCCTCAGGTGTGATATATATATTTAATACATAGAGAGATGCTGTTTTAGAATGAACTCTATTTAGAGTATTTTTGAACCATAAATAAAAGCAATAAATAAAATGATTTATGAAGATATGTATGTAGCTGGGAGCCCTTACTGTGCAGATTCACTTAACCTAAAAACTGCACATTTAGGTGCAGCGGTATAAATGCCAAGCCCTGCACTTGCGCAATCATTATCATTTAATAATAGGTTTTGTTAAAGATATGTGAGCTAAAATCATTTAGCTAGAGTGTCCAACTGATTCTAATCCCAAATAATATAAATTTGCAAGTTGGATTTTCAATACAGTCTTACAAAGAAGAAGCATTTCCCATATGTGGGTTTATTTGTGAAAGTTTGTTTCTAAAATAAATAAAAATTTTGCAAGGCTTAAACGCACACGGTTATAGCATTATTATCTGCCTGACCTGCCTTGTCTGCTGATTCTGTGTGTACTTGCACTACTGTTACTGAACCTTTATCTCTCTGACCTGCCTTGTCTGCTGATTCTGTGTGTACTTGCACTACTGTTACTGAACCTTTATCTGCCTGACCTGCCTTGTCTGCTGATACTGTGTGTACTTGCACTACTGTTACTGAACCTTTATCTGCCTGACCTGCCTTGTCTGCTGATTCTGTGTGTACTTGCACTACTGTTACTGAACCTTTATCTGTCTGACCTGCCTTGTCTGCTGATTCTGTGTGTACTTGCACTACTGTTACTGAACCTTTATATGTCTGACCTGCCTTGTCTGCTGATTCTGTGTGTACTTGCACTACTGTTACTGAACCTTTATCTGCCTGACCTGCCTTGTCTGCTGATACTGTGTGTACTTGCACTACTGTTACTGAACCTTTATCTGTCTGACCTGCCTTATCTGCTGATTCTGTGTGTACTTGCACTACTGTTACTGAACCTTTATCTGTCTGACCTGCCTTATCTGCTGATTCTGTGTGTACTTGCACTACTGTTACTGAACCTTTATCTGTCTGACCTACCTTGTCTGCTGAATCTGTGTGTACTTGCACTACTGTTACTGAACCTTTATCCATCTGACCTGCCTTGTCTGCTGATTCTGTGTGTACTTACACTACTGTTACTGAACCTTTATCTGTCTGACCTGCCTTGTCTGCTGATTCTGTGTGTACTTGCACTACTGTTACTGAACCTTTATCTGCCTGACCTGCCTTGTCTGCTGATACTGTGTGTACTTGCATTACTGTTACTGAACCTTTATCTGTCTGACCTGCCTTGTCTGCTGATTCTGTGTGTACTTGCACTACTGTTACTGAACCTTTATCTGCCTGACCTGCCTTGTCTGCTGATTCTGTGTGTACTTGCACTACTGTTACTGAACCTTTATATGTCTGACCTGCCTTGTCTGCTGATTCTGTGTGTACTTGCACTACTGTTACTGAACCTTTATCTGTCTGACCTGCCTTGTCTGCTGATTCTGTGTGTACTTGCACTACTGTTACTGAACCTTTATCTGCCTGACCTGCCTTGTCTGCTGATTCTGTGTGTACTTGCACTACTGTTACTGAACCTTTATCTGCCTGACCTGCCTTGTCTGCTGATACTGTGTGTACTTGCACTACTGTTACTGAACCTTTATATGTCTGACCTGCCTTGTCTGCTGATTCTGTGTGTACTTGCACTACTAGAAACAATTCAGAAATCCAGCACTTCAATCCTTTATAGGGTGCATACTGCAGTAGGATTACTGCAAAAATCCTCAAAGTAATATAAAACAAAAATAGCAGACGCACCACAAAGTCCTTATGCAGAGGTTCTCTTTATTGTCACAAACTGGGAGCCAGGAAAGCAGAAGAGTTCTGCTTTCCTGGCTCCCAGTTTGTGTACTTGCACTACTGTTACTGAACCTTTATATGTCTGACCTGCTTTGTCTGCTGATTGTGTGTGTACTTGCACTACTGTTACTGAACCTTTATCTATCTGACCTGACTTGTCTGCTTATTGTGTGTGTACTTGCACTACTGTTACTGAACCTTTATCTGTCTGACCTGCCTTATCTGCTGATTCTGTGTGTACTTGCACTACTGTTACTGAACCTTTATCTGTCTGACCTGCCTTGTCTGCTGATACTATGTGTACTTGCACTACTGTTACTGAACCTTTATCTGTCTGACCTCCCTTGTCTGTTGATTCTGTGTGTACTTGCACTACTGTTACTGAACCTTTATCTATCTGATCTGCCTTGTCTGCTGATTCTGTGTGTACTTGCACTACTGTTACTGAACCTTTATCTGTCTGACCTCCCTTGTCTGCTGATTCTGTGTGTACTTGCTCTACTGTTACTGAACCTTTATCTGCCTGACCTGCCTTGTCTGCTGATTCTGTGTGTACTTGCACTACTGTTACTGAACCTTTATCTGTCTGACCTGCCTTGTCTGCTGATTATGTGTGTACTTGCACTACTGTTACTGAACCTTTATCTGCCTGACCTGCCTTGTCTGCTGATTCTGTGTGTACTTGCACTACTGTTACTGAACCTTTATATGTCTGACCTGCCTTGTCTACTGATATTATGTGTACTTGCACTACTGTTACTGAACTTTTATCTGCCTGACCTGCCTTGTCTGCTGATTCTGTGTGTACTTGCACTACTGTTACTGAACCTTTATCTGTCTGACCTGCCTTGTCTGCTGATTCTGTGTGTACTTGCACTACTGTTACTGAACCTTTATTTGCCTGACCTGTCTTGTCTGCTGATTCTGTGTGTACTTGCACTACTGTTACTGAACCTTTATCTGTCTGACCTCCCTTGTCTGTTGATTCTGTGTGTACTTGCACTACTGTTACTGAACCTTTATCTATCTGATCTGCCTTGTCTGCTGATTCTGTGTGTACTTGCACTACTGTTACTGAACCTTTATCTGTCTGACCTCCCTTGTCTGCTGATTCTGTGTGTACTTGCTCTACTGTTACTGAACCTTTATCTGCCTGACCTGCCTTGTCTGCTGATTCTGTGTGTACTTGCACTACTGTTACTGAACCTTTATCTGTCTGACCTGCCTTGTCTGCTGATTATGTGTGTACTTGCACTACTGTTACTGAACCTTTATCTGCCTGACCTGCCTTGTCTGCTGATTCTGTGTGTACTTGCACTACTGTTACTGAACCTTTATATGTCTGACCTGCCTTGTCTACTGATATTGTGTGTACTTGCACTACTGTTACTGAACTTTTATCTGCCTGACCTGCCTTGTCTGCTGATTCTGTGTGTACTTGCACTACTGTTACTGAACCTTTATCTGTCTGACCTGCCTTGTCTGCTGATTCTGCGTGTACTTGCACTACTGTTACTGAACCTTTATTTGCCTGACCTGCCTTGTCTGCTGATTCTGTGTGTACTTGCACTACTGTTACTGAACCTTTATCTGTCTGAACTGCCTTGTCTGCTGATACTGTGTGTACTTGCACTACTGCTACTGAACCTTTATCTCTCTGACCTGCCTTGTCTGCTGATACTGTGTGTACTTGCACTACTGTTACTGAACCTTTATCTGCCTGACCTGCCTTGTCTGCTGATTCTGTGTGTACTTGCACTACTGTTACTGAACCTTTATCTGTCTGACCTGCCTTTTCTGCTGATTCTGTGTGTACTTGCACTACTGTTACTGAACCTTTATCTGCCTGACCTGCCTTGTCTGCTGATTCTGTGTGTACTTGCACTACTGTTACTGAACCTTTATCTGTCTGACCTGCCTTGTCTACTGATACTGTGTGTACTTGCACTACTGATACTGAACCTTTATCTGTCTGACCTGCCTTGTCTGCTGATTATGTGTGTACTTGCACTACTGTTACTGAACCTTTATCTGTCTGACCTGCCTTGTCTGCTGATACTGTGTGTATTTGCACTACTGTTACTGAACCTTTATCTGCCTGACCTGACTTGTCTGCTGATACTGTGTGTACTTGCACTACTGTTACTGAACCTTTATCTGCCTGACCTGCCTTGTCTGCTGATTCTGTGTGTACTTGCACTACTGATAATGAACCTTTATCTGCCTGGCCTGCCTTGTCTGCTGATTCTGTGTGTAGTTGCACTACTGTTACTGAATCTTTATCTGTCTGAACTGCCTTGTCTGCTGATTCTGTGTATACTTGCACTACTGATAATGAACCTTTATCTGCCTGGCCTGCCTTGTCTGCTGATTCTGTGTGTAGTTGCACTACTGTTACTGAACCTTTATCTGTCTGACCTGCCTTGTCTGCTGATTCTGTGTGTACTTGCACTACTGATACTGAACCTTTATCTGTCTGACCTGCCTTGTCTGCTGATTCTGTGTGTACTTGCACTACTGTTACTGAACCTTTATCTGTCTGACCTGCCTTGTCTGCTGATTCTGTGTGTACTTGCACCACTGTTACTGAACCTTTATCTGTCTCACCTGCCTTGTCTGGTGATTCTGTGTGTACTTGCACTACTATTACTGAAACTTTATCTGTCTCACCTGCCTTGTCTGCTGATTCTGTGTGTACTTGCACTACTGTTACTGAACATTTATCTGCCTGACTTGCCTTGTCTGCTGATACTGTATGTACTTGCACTACTGTTACTGAACCTTTATCTGTCTGACCTGCCTTGTCTGCTGATTCTGTGTGTACTTGCACTACTGTTACTGAACCTTTATCTGTCTGACCTGCCTTGTCTGCTGATTCTGTGTGTACTTGCACTACTGTAATGAACCTTTATTTGCCTGACCTGCCTTGTCTGCTGATACTGTATGTACTTGCACTACTGTTACTGAACCTTTATCTGTCTGACCTGCCTTGTCTGCTGATTCTGTGTAATGTACTTGCACTACTGTTACTGAACCTTTATCTGCCTGACCTGCCTTGTCTGCTGATTCTGTGTGTACTTGCACTAATGTTACTGAACCTTTATCTGTCTGACCTGCCTTATCTGCTGATACTGTGTGTACTTGCATTACTGTTACTGAACCTTTATCCGTCTGACCTGCCTTGTCTGCTGATTCTGTGTGTACTTGCACTACTGTTACTGAACCTTTATCTGTCTGACCTGCCTTATCTGCTGATACTGTGTGTACTTGCACTACTGTTACTGAACCTTTATCTGTCTGACCTGTCTTGTCTGCTGATTCTGTGTGTACTTGCACTACTGTTACTGAACGTTTATCTGTCTGACCTGCCTTGTCTGCTGATTCTGTGTGTACTTGCACTACTGTTACTTAACTTTTATCTGTCTGACCTGCCTTGGCTGCTGATTATCTGTGTACTTGCACTACTGTTACTGAACCTTTATCTGCCTGACCTGCCTTGTCTGCTGATTCTGTGTGTACTTGCACCGCTGTTACTGAACCTTTATCTGTCTGACCTACCTTGTCTGCTGATTCTGTGTGTACTTGCACTACTGTTACAGAACCCTTATCTGTCTGACCTGTGTTGTCTGCAGATTCTGTGTGGACTTGCACTACTGTTACTGAACCTTTATCTGTCTGACCTGCCTTGTCTGCTGATTCTGTGTTTACTTGCACTACTGTTACTGAACCTTTATCTCTCTGACCTGCCTTGTCTGCTGATTCTGTGTGTACTTGCACAACTGTTACTGAACCTTTATCTGTCTGACCTGCCTTGTCTGCTGATTCTGTGTGTACTTGCACTACTGTTACTGAAAATTTATCTGTCTGACCTGCCGTGTCTGCTGATACTATGTGTACTTGCACTAATGTTACTGAATCTTTATCTGTCTGACCTGTCTTGTCTGCTGATTCTGTGTGTACTTGCACTACTGTTACTGAACCTTTATCTGCCTGACCTGCCTTGTCTGCTGATTCTGTGTGTACTTGCACTACTGTTACTGAACCTTTATCTGCCTGACCTGCCTTGTCTGCTGATACTGTGTGTACTTGCATTACTGTTACTGAACCTTTATCTGTCTGACCTGTCTTGTCTGCTGATTCTGTGTGTACTTGCTCTACTGTTACTGAACCTTTATCTGGCTGACCTGCCTTGTCTGCTGATTCTGTGTGTACTTGCACAACTGTTACTGAACCTTTATCTGTCTGACCTGCCTTGTCTGCTGATTCTGTGTGTACTTGCACTACTGTTACTGAACCTTTATCTGCCTGACCTGCCTTGTCTGCTGATTGTGTGTGTACTTGCACTACTGTTACTGAACCTTTATATGTCTGACCTGCCTTGTCTGCTGATTCTGTGTGTACTTGCACTACTGTTACTGAACCTTTATATGTCTGACCTGCTTTGTCTGCTGATTGTGTGTGTACTTGCACTACTGTTACTGAACCTTTATCTATCTGACCTGCCTTGTCTGCTGATTCTGTGTGTACTTGCACTACTGTTACTGAACCTTTATCTGTCTGACCTCCCTTGTCTGCTGATTCTGTGTGTACTTGCACTACTGTTACTGAACCTTTATCTATCTGACCTGCCTTGTCTGCTGATTCTGTGTGTACTTGCACTACTGTTACTGAACCTTTATCTGTCTGACCTCCCTTGTCTGCTGATTCTGTGTCTACTTGCACTACTGTTACTGAACCTTTATCTGCCTGACCTGCCTTGTCTGCTGATTCTGTGTGTACTTGCACTACTGTTACTGAACCTTTATATGTCTGACCTGCCTTGTCTACTGATATTGTGTGTACTTGCACTACTGTTACTGAACTTTTATCTGCCTGACCTGCCTTGTCTGCTGATTCTGTGTGTACTTGCACTACTGTTACTGAACCTTTATCTGTCTGACCTGCCTTGTCTGCTGATTCTGTGTGTACTTGCACTACTGTAATGAACCTTTATTTGCCTGACCTGCCTTGTCTGCTGATACTGTATGTACTTGCACTACTGTTACTGAACCTTTATCTGTCTGACCTGCCTTGTCTGCTGATTCTGTGTAATGTACTTGCACTACTGTTACTGAACCTTTATCTGCCTGACCTGCCTTGTCTGCTGATTCTGTGTGTACTTGCACTAATGTTACTGAACCTTTATCTGTCTGACCTGCCTTATCTGCTGATACTGTGTGTACTTGCATTACTGTTACTGAACCTTTATCCGTCTGACCTGCCTTGTCTGCTGATTCTGTGTGTACTTGCACTACTGTTACTGAACCTTTATCTGTCTGACCTGCCTTATCTGCTGATACTGTGTGTACTTGCACTACTGTTACTGAACCTTTATCTGTCTGACCTGTCTTGTCTGCTGATTCTGTGTGTACTTGCACTACTGTTACTGAACGTTTATCTGTCTGACCTGCCTTGTCTGCTGATTCTGTGTGTACTTGCACTACTGTTACTTAACCTTTATCTGTCTGACCTGCCTTG
The DNA here is from genome assembly GCF_027579735.1 of Bombina bombina. Lineage (NCBI taxonomy): Eukaryota > Metazoa > Chordata > Amphibia > Anura > Bombinatoridae > Bombina > Bombina bombina. The sequence goes on along the minus strand of NC_069505.1, from coordinate 636,529,482 downwards.
GCTGCTGATTATCTGTGTACTTGCACTACTGTTACTGAACCTTTATCTGCCTGACCTGCCTTGTCTGCTGATTCTGTGTGTACTTGCACCGCTGTTACTGAACCTTTATCTGTCTGACCTACCTTGTCTGCTGATTCTGTGTGTACTTGCACTACTGTTACAGAACCCTTATCTGTCTGACCTGTGTTGTCTGCAGATTCTGTGTGGACTTGCACTACTGTTACTGAACCTTTATCTGTCTGACCTGCCTTGTCTGCTGATTCTGTGTTTACTTGCACTACTGTTACTGAACCTTTATCTCTCTGACCTGCCTTGTCTGCTGATTCTGTGTGTACTTGCACAACTGTTACTGAACCTTTATCTGTCTGACCTGCCTTGTCTGCTGATTCTGTGTGTACTTGCACTACTGTTACTGAAAATTTATCTGTCTGACCTGCCGTGTCTGCTGATACTATGTGTACTTGCACTAATGTTACTGAATCTTTATCTGTCTGACCTGTCTTGTCTGCTGATTCTGTGTGTACTTGCACTACTGTTACTGAACCTTTATCTGCCTGACCTGCCTTGTCTGCTGATTCTGTGTGTACTTGCACTACTGTTACTGAACCTTTATCTGCCTGACCTGCCTTGTCTGCTGATACTGTGTGTACTTGCATTACTGTTACTGAACCTTTATCTGTCTGACCTGTCTTGTCTGCTGATTCTGTGTGTACTTGCTCTACTGTTACTGAACCTTTATCTGGCTGACCTGCCTTGTCTGCTGATTCTGTGTGTACTTGCACAACTGTTACTGAACCTTTATCTGTCTGACCTGCCTTGTCTGCTGATTCTGTGTGTACTTGCACTACTGTTACTGAACCTTTATCTGCCTGACCTGCCTTGTCTGCTGATTCTGTGTGTACTTGCACTACTGTTACTGAACCTTTATATGTCTGACCTGCCTTGTCTGCTGATTCTGTGTGTACTTGCACTACTGTTACTGAACCTTTATATGTCTGACCTGCTTTGTCTGCTGATTGTGTGTGTACTTGCACTACTGTTACTGAACCTTTATCTATCTGACCTGCCTTGTCTGCTGATTCTGTGTGTACTTGCACTACTGTTACTGAACCTTTATCTGTCTGACCTCCCTTGTCTGCTGATTCTGTGTGTACTTGCACTACTGTTACTGAACCTTTATCTATCTGACCTGCCTTGTCTGCTGATTCTGTGTGTACTTGCACTACTGTTACTGAACCTTTATCTGTCTGACCTCCCTTGTCTGCTGATTCTGTGTCTACTTGCACTACTGTTACTGAACCTTTATCTGCCTGACCTGCCTTGTCTGCTGATTCTGTGTGTACTTGCACTACTGTTACTGAACCTTTATATGTCTGACCTCCCTTGTCTGCTGATTCTGTGTCTACTTGCACTACTGTTACTGAACTTTTATCTGCCTGACCTGCCTTGTCTGCTGATTCTGTGTGTACTTGCACTACTGTTACTGAACCTTTATCTGTCTGACCTGCCTTGTCTGCTGATTCTGTGTGTACTTGCACTACTGTTACTGAACCTTTATCTGTCTGACCTGCCGTGTCTGCTGATACTGTGTGTACTTGCACTACTGCTACTGAACCTTTATCTCTCTGACCTGCCTTGTCTGCTGATACTGTGTGTACTTGCACTACTGTTACTGAACCTTTATCTGCCTGACCTGCCTTGTCTGCTGATTCTCTGTGTACTTGCACTACTGTTACTGAACGTTTATCTGCCTGACCTGCCTTGTTTGCTGATTCTGTGTGTACTTGCACTACTGTTACTGAACCTTTATCTGTCTGACCTGCCTTTTCTGCAGATTCTGTGTGTACTTGCACTACTGTTACTGAACCTTTATCTGCCTGACCTGCCTTGTCTGCTGATTGTGTGTGTACTTGCACTACTGTTACTGAACCTTTATATGTCTGACCTGCCTTGTCTGCTGATTCTGTGTGTACTTGCACTACTGTTACTGAACCTTTATATGTCTGACCTGCTTTGTCTACTGATACTGTGTGTACTTGCACTACTGATACTGAACCTTTATCTGTCTGACCTGCCTTGTCTGCTGATTATGTGTGTACTTGCACTACTGTTACTGAACCTTTATCTGTCTGACCTGCCTTGTCTGCTGATTATGTGTGTACTTGCACTACTGTTACTGAACCTTTATCTGTCTGACCTGCCTTGTCTGCTGATACTGTGTGTATTTGCACTACTGTTACTGAACCTTTATCTGCCTGACCTGACTTGTCTGCTGATACTGTGTGTACTTGCACTACTGTTACTGAACCTTTATCTGCCTGACCTGCCTTGTCTGCTGATTCTGTGTGTACTTGCACTACTGATAATGAACCTTTATCTGCCTGGCCTGCCTTGTCTGCTGATTCTGTGTGTACTTGCACTACTGTTACTGAACCTTTATCTGTCTGAACTGCCTTGTCTGCTGATTCTGTGTGTAGTTGCACTACTGTTACTGAATCTTTATCTGTCTGAACTGCCTTGTCTGCTGATTCTGTGTATACTTGCACTACTGATAATGAACCTTTATCTGCCTGGCCTGCCTTGTCTGCTGATTCTGTGTGTAGTTGCACTACTGTTACTGAACCTTTATCTGTCTGACCTGCCTTGTCTGCTGATTCTGTGTGTACTTGCACTACTGATACTGAACCTTTATCTGTCTGACCTGCCTTGTCTGCTGATTCTGTGTGTACTTGCACTACTGTTACTGAACCTTTATCTGTCTGACCTGCCTTGTCTGCTGATTCTGTGTGTACTTGCACTACTGTTACTGAACCTTTATCTGTCTCACCTGCCTTGTCTGGTGATTCTGTGTGTTCTTGCACTACTATTACTGAAACTTTATCTGTCTCACCTGCCTTGTCTGCTGATTCTGTGTGTACTTGCACTACTGTTACTGAACATTTATCTGCCTGACTTGCCTTGTCTGCTGATACTGTATGTACTTGCACTACTGTTACTGAACCTTTATCTGTCTGACCTGCCTTGTCTGCTGATTCTGTGTAATGTACTTGCACTACTGTTACTGAACCTTTATCTGCCTGACCTGCCTTGTCTGCTGATTCTGTGTGTACTTGCACTAATGTTACTGAACCTTTATCTGTCTGACCTGCCTTATCTGCTGATACTGGGGGGTAGTTATCAAGCCGTCTACTTTTCTGGCTTTGCCGGCCCAATACGCCCGCCTAAGCTCGCCTCACATCGCTGCCGCGGACCTGAAAAAATACGCCTAAGTTATCAAATAAAGCTGTCAAAAAGCCGCGGGGCGATGAGCAGCGGACTGTGACAGTTATCACTCATCCGATTTCGCTGCTCTTCGGCTTTTTCCCAGCTTTATTGCTAGCCTGTCACTAAGCACTCACACTAAACTACACTGCTCTAACCCCTATACCGGCGCCCCCGGAGCCTCCCGCAACTAAATAAAGTTACTAACCCCTAAACCACCGCTCCTAGACCCCGCCGCAAGTCTCATAAATGTATTAACCCCTAAACCGCCGCTCCTAGACCCTGCCGCAACTCTTATAAATGTATTAACCCCTAAACCGCCGCTCCCGGACACCGCTGCCACCTACAGTATACCTAGTAACCACTATCCTGCCCCCCCTACACCGTCGCCCTCTATTATAAAGTTATTAACCCCTATCCTGCTGATCCCGCACCTCTCCGCAACTAAATAAATAGTTTAACCCCTAAACCGCCGCTCCCTGAACCCGCCGCAACCTATATTAAACCTATTAACCCCTAATCTGCCTCCCCTACACCGTCGCCCCCTATAATAAATTTATTAACCCCTATCCTGCCCCCCACTACGCCGCCGCCACTGTAATAAAATTATTAACCCCTAAACCTAAGTCTAACCCTAACCCTAACGCCCCCCTAACTTAAATATTAATTAAATAAATCTAAATAATATTTATCTTATTAACTAAATGAATCCTATTTAAAACTAAATACTTACCTATAAAATAAACCCTAATATAGCTACAATATAAATAATAATTATATTCTAGCTATCTTAGGATTTATTTTTATTTTACAGGTACCTTTCAATTTATTTTTATTTTTTTTATAAATATTTTTATTTGTTTGAGGAAAACACATAATACAACATTATCATACAAAGACAACATTTTAAAAAGTATGAATACAAGGAAATAACAGCAATCATCAACGTCAGAATCTAATGTTGTATCACATTTCACGTAAAACGAATAGAAGAAAGAGAGAGTATCTTCCTCAATTTTATATTAATAGTAAGTAAGTGGGGATATATATATGCTGTCATAGGATAGTTTGGCGAGGCGTAATGGGGCGAGGAACGGAGAAGAGGATGAGGAGCCAGTAATGGGTTAGGGAAGGAACTAAGGAGAGGGTGAGTACTATGATAGGGCTGTAACATCTAATATTGATGGTATATGGTGTCAGATATAGGTGGTTAAGGTCCTAACAATGTAGGATTAGGTTAGTTAGAGAATTTTTCCCACCAAGGGGCCCAAGTAGCATGATAAAAATCTAGTTTATTAATGACTGAGTGGGAGTGGGCTTCCATCTTAGATATGTAATTGACAGTAGTTAAGATCTGTGGGGTGCTAGGAGGAGAGGCTTGTTTCCAGGCTTTTGCGATTTCTAACTTAGTGGCCATCAAAACATAAATGGACAAGGCTTTCTGTGTAGGTGTGAGGGCCGGGAAGTTGAGGTGAAGTAAACCAATTTGGGGGTTGAGCTGTATAAATATGCCTAGGGAGTTAAGTAAGTTAGTTACCCAAAACCATGTGGGGGAGAGTTTCGGGCAAAACCACCAGATATGTGCCTGAGTTCCAGTTTGTCCACAGCCCCTCCAGCAGAGAGGAGATTGAGAAGTATAAATCTTATGAAGGGTAACTGGGACCAGATGCCATCTCACTGTGATTTTATAGTGGAGTTCCCAAAGGGATGTGGAGTGTAATAACTTTCTAGTAAACTCGAGTTCACTGTACCAGGAGTCGGCGTCAACCGTGAAGTTAAGTTCAGTTTCCCAGGCTATAAACTGGGAGACTTTGTGCTGAGAGGAGGGATCTAATAGTATCTCGTAATGAAACGATAAGGTTCCCTTAAGTTTGTGAGGAAGGGACCATCGTTGTTCCCATTTTGTGTTGATTCTGAGGTACTCTCTGGGGAAACCCCATGATCTGAAAATGGAAGAGAGTCGGAAGGCCTCAAACTTCAACGGGGTTGGGGTCCGAAGTTTACTACAGATCGATGTATGAGAGATACCTCCGGTATGTCCATAGAGGTCAGCAACTCGGTCTACTCCAAGGGAGGACCATCTGAAGATATGAGTATCAGTAAGGCAGAAAAGAGCACTAGCTATGGTTTGACAGGGGGAGGGGTGGGGAGCAATCGAATCTAAGTGTCTTGTCTGATTCCAGAACTTGAGGGTGTCTAGTATTATTGGGTGTGAAGTACCCAGGTTTTTCCAATAGTGAGAGGGGATCCAAGGGAGGTCACACAACCTCACTCCTAAAGGGAGTAAAGACCGTTCAATATCTCTCCAACGTGGAGAGTCATCAGAGTGTCCCCAGTCAATCAAGTGGGTTAGGCGTGCGGCTTGATAGTAAAGAATGATATTGGGCATTCCAAGGCCACCTCTATCACATGTTCTTTGAAGTGTTTGTCTCGACGTTCGTGGGTGTTTGCCCTTCCAGACATAACCTGTAATAAGACTCTGAAGCTTATTCAGGATTGGGCGAGGTAGATTCAATGGGATAGTGCGGAATAGATATATAATTTTCGGGATAAAAGACATTTTAATGGCGGCAATCCTACCGGTCCACGAGATATCTCGAAAGTCCCAAGACTCTAGTAGTTTTTTCCAATCGGGGAGTTTCTCTGTGAAATTCCTAAGAATGACAGTGGAGGCATTTGGGGAGAGGTGGATACCCAGAATTTTTAAGGAGTGGGGTGACCATTGGAACCGATACCTTTCACGTAGAATGAGGAGATCATGGGTGTGATATTAACATGTAAAGCTTCAGTTTTGGTAACATTTAATTTATAGTAACTTAGAACCTTAAAATGGGAGATGATCTTGAAGACGGGAGGGAGGGACTTAAGAGGACTAGTCAGCAGGAGGGTTACATCATCCGCATATAGGGAAATGGTGTGCTGGTGTGGGCCTACGGTAACGCCAAGAATATCCGGGGCTGTCCTCATGGCTTGAGCTAATGGCTCAATGGAGAAAGCAAATAAGAGCGGGGAAAGGGGACAGCCTTGTCTCGTCCCATTGGTTATGTCGAAGCTCTTAGACTGAAACCCTATTCCCTTGACTCTCGCGGATGGACTGGAGTATAGAGCCTGAATAGCAACAACGAATTTGTCAGGGATCCCAAAGACCCGCAGAGTTTCCCATAAGTACTCCCACCTCACCCTATCGAAAGCTTTCTCAGCGTCCAGTGATAGGGCTAACGTGGGGGTATCTCCCTTTGCGCTCTCCATTAGAATATCTAGAATGCGCCTTGTGGCGTCTGGACCTTCTCTCCGAGGGATAAAACCCACTTGATCTGGATGTATCAGAGCGGGGGTGATGTGGGCAAGTCGATTTGCAATTATCTTTGCGTAGAGTTTGGTGTCGATATTAAGCAGAGAGATTGGGCGATAGCTCCCACAATCCTGAGGATCCTTGCCAACTTTTAGAATAGTAATGATAGAGGCTTCAAGAAATTCTTTTCGGAAACTACCTTTGATAAACACTTCGTTAAAGACCTTACAGAGAATTGGGGAAATTTGAAGGGAATAGGATTTGTAGAATCGACTTGTGAAGCCATCAGGACCTGGAGACTTCCCAAGTTTGAGGTCTTTAATGGCTAGGGTGACTTCTTGAAGAGAGATAGGGGAAGTTAGAGTCAATATTTCGTTTTGGTCTAGCCGAGGGAGATCTAGAGAGGAGAGGTATTCACGAATGCTAGTAGGATCAAGAGTTTTCGTGGGATCTGAAGAGCTCAAATTGTACAGCTGGTGGTAAAAATCTCTAAAAGCTTCCCCTATAGCTGTTGGGGAGGTTACGTGACCACCCGTAGTTTTTATGGAGGTGATTTTGGCTTGCGCCGTCCGATTTCTTAGTTTTCTGGCTAGCAAGGTAGAAACCTTATTGTTATTATGATAGTAGACCTGTTTAAGTCTGTCTAACATGCGCTGGGATTCACCAACTTCCAAGTCCTTGATCTGGTTAGTGATCTCCGATAGTTGAGTATTTGTTGTAGCGGAATAAGAGTTAGAGAGCTCAAGTTTCAAGGTCCTAAGTCGACAGTTAAGTGAAGCAAGAGAGGTTCCTCGCGCCTTTCTGATCTGGGTAAATTTGTCAATATAGAAACCTCTGAGGTATGACTTAAGTGTAGCCCATAACACTTCTTCCGAAATAAGGGGAGTGCGATTAGTGCTCAAGAAAGAGGCAAGCGTGGATAAAGTCTCCGCTCTAACTTCAGGGTCCTTTCAATTTATTTTAACTAGGTACAATAGCTATTAAATAGTTATTAACTATTTAATAGCTTACCTAGCTAAAATAAACTGAAATTTACCTGTAAAATAAAAACTAACCTAAGTTACAATTACACCTAACACTACACTATACTTTAATAAATTATTCCTATTTAAAAATAAATACTTACCTGTAAAATAAACCCTAAGATAGCTACAATATAATTAATAATTATATTGTAGCTATCTTAGGATTTATATTTATTTTACAGGTAACTTTGTATTTATTTTAGCTAGTTAGAATAGTTATTAAATAGTTATTAACTATTTAATAACTACCTAGCTAAAAGAAATACAAAATTACCTGTAAAATAAATCCTAACCTAAGTTACAATTAAACCTAATACTACACTATTATTAAATTAATTAAATAAACTACCTACAAATAACTACAATTAAATACAATTACATAAACTAACTAAAGTACAAAAAATAAAAAAAGCTAAGTTACAAAAAATAAAAAAATAAGTTACAAACATGTTAAAAATATTACAACAATTTTAAGCTACTTACACCTAATCTAAGCCCCCTAATAAAATAACAAACCCCCCCAAAATAAAAAAATGCCCTACCCTATTCTAAATTAAATAAATTTCAAAGCTCTTTTACCTTACCAGCCCTTAAAAGGGCCATTTGTGGGGGCATGCCCCAAAGAAAACAGCTCTTTTGCCTGTAAAAGAAAAATACAACCCCCCCCAACATTAAAACCCACCACCCACATACCCCTAATCTAACCCAAACCCCCCCTTACAAAAACCTAACACTAAGCACCTGAAGATCATCCTACCTTGTCTTCACTCAGCCGAGCAGCGATGGAACCGAAGTGGACATCCGGAGCGGAAGAAGTTAATCCTCCAAGCGGCGCTGAAGAAATCTTCCATCCGATGAAGTCATCATCCAGGCGGCGCTGAAGAAAAGTCTTCGATCCGGCCGATGTCATCTTCAAAGAGGCGCTGAAGAGGTCTTCTATCCGGGCGATGTCATCTTCCAAGCCGGGTCTTGAATCTTCCTCCCGCCGACGCGGAACCTCCTTCTTCACCGAATTAAGGTAGGAAAAATCTGATTGGCTGATGGAATCAGCCAATCAGATTCAAGTTCAATCCGATTGGCTGATCCAATCAGCCAATCAGATTGAGCTTGCATTCTATTGGCTGTTCCGATCAGCCAATAGAATGCGAGCTCAATCTGATTGGCTGATTCCATCAGCCAATCAGATTTTTCCTACCTTAATTCCGATTGGCTGATAGAATCCTATCAGCCAATCGGAATTGAGGGGGCGCCATCTTGGATGACGTCCCTTAAAGGAGCCTTCATTCGTCGTAGTCCGTCGGTGAAGAAGGAGGTTCCGCGTCGGCGGGAGGAAGATTCAAGACCCGGCTTGGAAGATGACATCGCCCGGATAGAAGACCTCTTCAGCGCCTCTTTGAAGATGACATCGCCCGGATCGAAGACTTTTCTTCAGCGCCGCCTGGATGATGACTTCATCGGATGGAAGATTTCTTCAGCGCCGCTTGGAGGATTAACTTCTTCCGCTCCGGATGTCCACTTCGGTTCCATCGCTGCTCGGCTGAGTGAAGACAAGGTAGGATTATCTTCAGGGGCTTAGTGTTAGGTTTTTGTAAGGGGGGTTTGGGTTAGATTAGGGGTATGTGGGTGGTGGGTTTTAATGTTGGGGGGGGGTTGTATTTTTCTTTTACAGGCAAAAGAGCTGTTTTCTTTGGGGCATGCCCCCACAAATGGCCCTTTTAAGGGCTGGTAAGGTAAAAGAGCTTTGAAATTTATTTAATTTAGAATAGGGTAGGGCATTTTTTTATTTTGGGGGGGTTTGTTATTTTATTAGGGGGCTTAGATTAGGTGTAAGTAGCTTAAAATTGTTGTAATATTTTTAACATGTTTGTAACTTATTTTTTTATTTTTTGTAACTTAGCTTTTTTTATTTTTTGTACTTTAGTTAGTTTATGTAATTGTATTTAATTGTAGTTATTTGTAGGTAGTTTATTTAATTAATTTAATGATAGTGTAGTATTAGGTTTAATTGTAACTTAGGTTAGGATTTATTTTACAGGTAATTTTGTATTTCTTTTAGCTAGGTAGTTATTAAATAGTTAATAACTATTTAATAACTATTCTAACTAGCTAAAATAAATACAAAGTTACCTGTAAAATAAATATAAATCCTAAGATAGCTACAATATAATTATTAATTATATTGTAGCTATCTTAGGGTTTATTTTACAGGTAAGTATTTATTTTTAAATAGGAATAATTTATTAAAGTATAGTGTAGTGTTAGGTGTAATTGTAACTTAGGTTAGTTTTTATTTTACAGGTAAATTTCAGTTTATTTTAGCTAGGTAAGCTATTAAATAGTTAATAACTATTTAATAGCTATTGTACCTAGTTAAAATAAATTGAAAGTTACCTGTAAAATAAAAATAAATCCTAAAATAGCTAGAATATAATTATTATTTATATTGTAGCTATATTAGGGTTTATTTTAAAGGTAAGTATTTAGCTTTAAATAGGATTCATTTAGTTAATAAGAGTTAATTTATTTAGATTTATTTAATTAATATTTAAGTTAGGGGGGCGTTAGGGTTAGGGTTAGACTTAGGTTTAGGGGTTAATAATTTTATTACAGTGGCGGCAGCGTAGTGGGGGGCAGGATAGGGGTTAATACATTTATTATAGGTGGCGACGGTGTAGGGGGGGCAGATTAGGGGTTATTAAATTTATTATAGGTGGCGACGGTGTAGGGGGGGCAGGATAGGGGTTAATACATTTAATATAGGTTGCGGCGGGTTCAGGGAGCGGCGGTTTAGGGGTTAATACATTTATTATAGTTGCGGTGGGCTCCGGGAGCGGCGGTTTAGGGGTTAATATGTATAGAGTAGCTTGCGGTGGGCTCCGGGAGCGGCGGTTTAGGGGGTAATAATTTTATTTAGTTGCGGCGGTGTAGGGGGGGACAGATTAGAGGTGTTTAGACTCGGGGTACATGTTAGGGTGTTAGGTGTAGACAGCTCCCATAGAAATCAATGGGATGTCTGTCAGCAGCGAACTTGTACTTTCGCTATGGTCAGACTCCCATTGATTCCTATGGGATCCGCCGCCTCCAGGGTGGCGGATTGAAAACCAGGTACGCTGGGCCGTAAAAGTGCCGAGCGTACCTGCTAGTTTTTTGATAACTAGCAAAAGTAGTGAGAATGTGCCGCACTTGTGTGCGGAACATCTGGAGTGACGTAAGAATCGATCTGTGTCGGACTGAGTCTGGCGGATCGAAGTTTACGTCACAAAATTCTACTTTTGCCGGTCTCGAGCCTTTGATAACTAAGGCGTATCAGCCTCGCCACAAATACGCTGCGGAATTCCAGCGTATTTGAGGTTGACGGCTTGATAACTAGGCCCCACTGTGTGTACTTGCATTACTGTTACTGAACCTTTATCCGTCTGACCTGCCTTGTCTGCTGATTCTGTGTGTACTTGCACTACTGTTACTGAACCTTTATCTGTCTGACCTGCCTTATCTGCTGATACTGTGTGTACTTGCACTACTGTTACTGAACCTTTATCTGTCTGACCTGTCTTGTCTGCTGATTCTGTGTGTACTTGCACTACTGTTACTGAACGTTTATCTGTCTGACCTGCCTTGTCTGCTGATTCTGTGTGTACTTGCACTACTGTTACTTAACCTTTATCTGTCTGACCTGCCTTGGCTGCTGATTATCTGTGTACTTGCACTACTGTTACTGAACCTTTATCTGCCTGACCTGCCTTGTCTGCTGATTCTGTGTGTACTTGCACCGCTGTTACTGAACCTTTATCTGTCTGACCTGCCTTGTCTGCTGATACTGTGTGTACTTGCACTACTGTTACTGAACCTTTATCTGCCTGACCTGCCTTGTCTGCTGATTCTGTGTGTACTTGCACTACTGTTACAGAACCCTTATCTGTCTGACCTGTGTTGTCTGCAGATTCTGTGTGGACTTGCACTACTGTTACTGAACCTTTATCTGTCTGACCTGCCTTGTCTGCTGATTCTGTGTTTACTTGCACTACTGTTACTGAACCTTTATCTCTCTGACCTGCCTTGTCTGCTGATTCTGTGTGTACTTGCACAACTGTTACTGAACCTTTATCTGTCTGACCTGCCTTGTCTGCTGATTCTGTGTGTACTTGCACTACTGTTACTGAACATTTATCTGTCTGACCTGCCGTGTCTGCTGATACTATGTGTACTTGCACTAATGTTACTGAATCTTTATCTGTCTGACCTGTCTTGTCTGCTGATTCTGTGTGTACTTGCACTACTGTTACTGAACCTTTATCTGCCTGACCTGTCTTGTCTGCTGAATCTGTGTGTACTTGCACTGCTGTTACTGAACCTTTATCTGTCTGACCTACCTTGTCTGCTGATTCTGTGTGTACTTGCACTACTGTTACTGAACCTTTATCTGCCTGTCCTTCTTGTCTGCTGATTCTGTGTGTACTTGCACTACTGTTACTGAACCTTTATCTGCCTGACCTGCCTTGTCTGCTGAATCTGTGTGTACTTGCACTGCTGTTACTGAACCTTTATCTGCCTGACCTGCCTTGTCTGCTGATTCTGTGTGTACTTGCTTTACTGTTACTGAACCTTTATCTGCCTGTCCTTCTTGTCTGCTGATTCTGTGTGTACTTGCACTACTGTTACTGAACCTTTATCTGCCTGACCTGCCTTGTCTGCTGATTCTGTGTGTAACTGCACTAATGTTACTGAACCTTTATCTGACTGACCTGCCTTATCTGCTGATTCTGTGTGTACTTGCACTACTGTTACTGAACCTTTATCTGTCTGACCTGCCTTGTCTGCTGATTCTGTGTGTACTTGCACTACTGTTACTGAACCTTTATCTGTCTGACCTGCCTTGTCTGCTGATTCTGTGTGTAACTGCACTACTGTTACTGAACCTTTATCTGTCTGACCTCCCTTGTCTGCTGATTCTGTGTGTACTTGCACTACTGTTACTGAACCTTTATCTGCCTGACATGCTTTGTCTGCTGATTCTGTGTGTTCTTGCACTACTATTACTGAACCTTTATCTGCCTGACCTGCCTTGTCTGCTGATTCTGTGTGTAACTGCACTACTGTTACTGAACCTTTATCTGTCTGACCTTGCTTGTCTGCTGATTCTGTATGTACTTGCACTACTGTTACTGATACTTTATATTTGTGATCTGCCTTGTGTGCTGATTCTGTGTGTACTTGCACTACTGTTACTGAACCTTTATTTGTCTGACCTGCCTTGTCTGCTGATTCTGTGTGTACTTGCACTACTGTTACTGAACCGTTATCTGTCTGACCTGCCTTGTCTGCTAATTCTCTTTGTACTTACACTACTGTTACTGAACCTTTATCTGCCTGACCTGTCTCTTCTGCTGATTCTTTCTTTACTTGCACTATTGTTACTAAACCTTTATCTGCCTGACCTGCCTTGTCTGCTGATTCTGTGTGTACTTGCACTAATGTTACTGAACCTTTATCTGTTTGACCTGCCTTGTTTGCTGATTCTGTGTGTACTTGCACTACTGTTACTGAACCTTTATCTGCCTGACCTGCCTTGTCTGCTGAATCTGTGTGTACTTGCACTGCTGTTACTGAACCTTTATCTGCCTTACCTGCCTTGTCTGCTGATTCTGTGTGTACTTGCTTTACTGTTACTGCACTACTATTACTGAACCTTTATCTGCCTGACCTGCCTTGTCTGCTGAATCTGTGTGTACTTGCACTGCTGTTACTGAACCTTTATCTGCCTTACCTGCCTTGTCTGCTGATTCTGTGTGTACTTGCTTTACTGTTACTGCACTACTGTTACTGAACCTTTATCTGTCTGACCTTGCTTGTCTGCTGATTCTGTATGTACTTGCACTACTGTTACTGATACATTATATTTGTGATCTGCCTTGTGTGCTGATTCTGTGTGTACTTGCACTACTGTTACTGAACCTTTATCTGTCTGACCTGCCTTGTCTGCTGATTCTGTGTGTACTTGCACTACTGTTACTGAACCTTTATCTCCCTGACCTGACTTGTCTGCTGATTCTGTATGTACTTGCACTACTGTTACTGAACCTTTATCTGTCTGACCTGCCTTGTCTGCTGATTCTGTGTGTACTTGCACTACTGTTACTGAACCTTTTCTGTCTGAGCTGCCTTGTCTGCTGATTCTGTGTGTACTTGCACTACTGTTACTGAACCTTTATCTGTTTGACCTGCCTTGTCTGCTAATTCTCTTTGTACTTACCCTACTGTTACTGAACCTTTATCTGCCTGACCTGTCTTGTCTGCTGATTCTTTCTGTACTTGCACTATTGTTACTAAACCTTTATCTGACTGACCTGCCTTTTCTGGTGATTATGTTTGTACTTGCACTACTGTTACTGAACCTTTATCTGTTTGACCTGCCCTGTCTGCTGATTCTGTGTGTACTTGCACTACTGTTACTGAACCTTTATCTGCCTGACCTGCCTTGTCTGCTGAATCTGTGTGTACTTTCACTACTGTTACTGAACCTTTATCTGCCTGACCTGCCTTGTCTGCTGATTCTGTGTGTACTAGCTCTACTGTTACTGAACCTTTATCTGCCTGACCTGCCTTGTCTGCTGATTCTGTGTGTACTTGCACTACTGTTACTGAACCTTTATCTGCCTGACCTGCTTATCTGCTGATTCTGTGTGTACTTGCACTAATGTTACTGAACCTTTATCTGACTGACCTGACTTGTCTGCTGATACTGTGTGTACTTGCATTACTGTTACTGAACCTTTATCTGTCTGAACTGTCTTGTCTGCTGATTCTGTGTGTACTTGCACTACTGTTACTGAACCTTTATCTGTCTGGCCTGCCTTGTCTGCTGATTCTCTGTGTACTTGCACTACTGTTGCTGAACCTTAATCTGTCTGACCTGCCTTGTCTGCTGATTCTGTGTGTACTTGCACTGCTGTTACTAAACCTTTATCTGTCTGGCCTGCCTTGTCTGCTAATTCTGTGTGTACTTGCACTACTGTTACTGAACCTTTATCTGCCTGACCTGCCTTGTCTGCTGATTCTGTGTGTACTTGCACTACTGTTACTGAACCTTTATCTGTCTGACCTGTCTTGTCTGCGGATTCTGTGTGTACTTGCACTACTGTTACTGAACCTTTATCTGCCTGACCTGCTTTGTCTGCTGATTCTGTGTGTACTTGCACTACTATTACTGAACCTTTATCTGCCTGACCTGCCTTGTCTGCTGATTCTGTGTGTAACTGCACTACTGTTACTGAACCTTTATCTCTCTGATCTGCCTTGTCTTCTGATTCTGTGTGTACTAACACTACTGTTACTGAACCTTTATCTGTCTGACCTGCCTTGTCTGCTGATTCTGTGTGCACTTGCACTACTGTTACTGAACCTTTATACACCTGACCTGCCTTGTCTGCTGATTCTGTGTGTACTTGCACTACTGTTACTGAATCTTTTTCTGCCTGACCTGCCTTGTCTGCTGATTCTGTGTGTACTTGCACTACTGTTACTGAACCTTTATCTGTCTGACCTGCCTTGTCTGCTGATTCTGTGTGTACTTGCACTACTGTTACTGAACCTTTATCTGTCTGACCTGCCTTGTCTGCTGATTCTCTGTGTACTTGCACTACTGTTACTGAACCTTTATCTGCCCGACCTGTCATGTCTGCTGATTCTGTGTGTACTTGCACTAGTGTTACTGAACCTTTATCTGTCTGACCTGCCTTGTGTGCTGATACTGTGTGTACTTGCACTAGTGTTACTGAACCTTTATCTGTCTGACCTGCCTTGTCTGCTGATTCTCTGTGTACTTGCACTACTGTTGCTGAACCTTAATCTGTCTGACCTGCCTTGTCTGCTGATTCTGTGTGTACTTGCACTGCTGTTACTAAACCTTTATCTGTCTGGCCTGCCTTGTCTGCTAATTCTGTGTGTACTTGCACTACTGTTACTGAACCTTTATCTGCCTGACCTGCCTTGTCTGCTGATTCTGTGTGTACTTGCACTACTGTTACTGAACCTTTATCTGTCTGACCTGTCTTGTCTGCGGATTCTGTGTGTACTTGCACTACTGTTACTGAACCTTTATCTGTCTGACCTGCCTTGTCTGCTGATTCTGTGTGTACTTGCACTACTGTTACTGAACCTTTATCTGTCTGAACTGCCTTGCCTGCTGATTCTGTGTGTACTTGCACTACTGTTACTGAACCTTTATCTGTCTGACCTGTCTTGTCTGCTGATTCTGTGTGTACTTGCACTACTGTTACTGAATGTGATGAACTGAGTGCTAAGGACTGCAAGGGTACTATCTTTATACCGGGAGATTACTCTGGACATTGTTTGAGCGGCTAAGGCAAAGCCCTAGTACCGGCCTCCTGGAACTTTTTTGGGACAGGTTATTTACACATGTTGGTTACAGAAGCCCAATATGATTTTCCCTTGTAAAAGTGTGTTTTCTACTGGCAATGGGATTATCAGGAATGCTGGGGGGCAGGGGTTTAGTTGAGACTCATGTCTTTTAGGGTATGAATCTGTATCACACGTAACCGGATCCCTGGAACTAGTTTAAGTCACCTCTTGACCCCACCCTGATGACTTATTACTTTTTAGAAGAACCTGCCTCAGTCTCTTAGGCACCACTAATCCTATTACCCATCAAAGGGAGCCTTTGTGCCCGTATTCAGACCAACTGTTATCTGTGTTAATAGCATTCCTATTGTTCCCCTGTCTGATGTGATTATCCAGTTGAAGGTGGATTGTATCTTAAAGGGTATAAAATGTCTGTACACTCTTTAATAAAGTGTTGTTCTTGTTATACTCCAAAAAGTCTTGTCTGATTATTGGGGTATTTTCTGATTATTGATGGTCCCAGTACTAGGGAAGCAGAACAGCAGGGTAACTTATAGGTCCGTCACATTTGTGGCAGTGGTTTGATTTGCTTTCTTATATCTGGGGCATCCAAACCATTACTGGGATTCCAGCGGATGGAGTGTCACTACTCCAACCTCAAGCATACTACACTGAAAGACCTGCTTGAGGCTCGATAACAGACCACCAGTGGTAAATCAAAGGCCACGCTGATTGATGAGCTGATGGAGGACAATAGCACCCCAGACAAGACCTGGGGGTTGGAGGTGAGAAGTGCCTAACTGACCGACCTTCAAAAGGACATCCAGTGGCGTTTGGCTATGTACGATACTGCACCCCCTCCAGAGGTGATCACCCAAATTATTTCAGATGCAACTTGCTTGAAGATGCTGGAGGTCCAACGGGTCACCGGGGAACTGATACCCATGGACGGAAGACCACAAAAGAAACTGCCCTATGCAGTGTTCTGCTCCTTCCAGGATGGTCAGGAGGAGGTTAACCACTACCTACAGGTCTTCGAGACCCAGTGCGACTTGCATGGAATCGATGAGGGTGATCAAGTAACTCTTCTTCTCAGCAAGTTGTCTGGTCAAGCCTTGGATGCCTTTGAAACCATCCCTGCGGAGGACTGCAAAAACCATGACTGGATAAAAGAGAGATTGCTGGCTCGGTACAACATTACTCCGGAGTCTAAGTGGCTTAAGTTCCACCATCTTCAGAACAGAGAGGGACAACCCTATACGGAGCTGGCTTATTAAATGTCCCGATCTGTTGATGCCTGGTTTGCACAATGTCAGGTGTTGGTGGAGGCTGGCCAACTTATCCTGTTGAAACAAATCTACGACCAAACACCCCCAGAAGTTTGGGACTGGGTTAAAGATTGTAAACCGCTGACAGTGGATCAGGCAGCGGTCCTGGCGCACCAGTAGGTGGACTCACGATGAACCCATCATCCATTGATCTGTCCCTTCCAGAGACCAGTCAACCCTGTGCCATAATCTCGGTAACACGGCTGACTGTAAATCCCCAGACCTTCCGCCCTGCTCCTACTCCTCCTGTTAAAAAGATGGAGCCAAGGTGTTATACCTGCAAACAAGTGGGACACATCCGGAATCATTGTCCCCGAGAAGTGTTACAGTCTAACACGAATTGCAAATCAACCAGTCCACTCAGAGTAGCAGCCCATTGCATAGATACCCGGATGATCATCTCTGTGGGCCCAGAGGGTGAGGAAGATTTTGGAATCTTGCATGAGGTTGACCCCATTCAAGAAGCATTGTTGGACAACCGGCAACATCACTTGCAGGCCTTAAGGGTAAACATACAATAGTGCAAAGTCCAGCAGAAGAGCCCAAAGGAGCACGCTGTGAGGAGCCATGGGCCAACTCCTCCAATACAGATCCAATCAAAATATAACAGCAGCTCCTTAGTTCAATACAATTAGTTTTTCTGAAGAGACCGGTATACAGGTAGCAACATTTCGGGGGCACATGAGACTAAGGGGTGTCCACCCAAAACGTTGCTACCTGTATAACTGTCTCTTCAATAAACTGATTGTATTGAACTAAGGAGCTGCTGTTATATTTTCAAGAGGGTAAATGGGCAGCACAGCAAAGGGCTGAGAGACATCAGTGCTACTATCACCTTGGTACAGCCTTGACTGGTCACCGCAGAGAAACACACGGCCAGGCCATCGCAGTACAGGTAGCCAGAGGCAAGATTCTGCGAATCCCGACAGCCCGCATCTACTTGGACTGGGGTGCCGGTGCTTGGGATGTTGAGGATGGAATAATGCGGAAGTTACCTTAACAGCTGATGTGTTGCTTGGATATTACCTGGGCCACCTCTTCTTATCCACCGGAGAGGGTACCTGAAATTTGTTCCATGACCACATGGCAGCAGGCACGGCGGGCAGAACCAGCACTTGATGATGGGACCCAGGTAAGGAAAGGATCCCCTGACTGTGACATGACCCTGTCAACATTTCCTTGGACCAGAACCTCCCAGTTTGCCCAAGCCACCCTTACGACCCATCCCTAGCTAGCTATTGGGAGAGAGCAGGGACTGACCCCGGAGGGTTAGAGGGTGAAAGAATAGAGTGGGAGAAGGGATTGCTGTATCCCATCACCGAAGGGAGGGGGCCCCATTCTGTGCCCAAGAGACAGCTGGTGGTGCCGCAGAACTATTGGCCTCGCCTGCTTAGCATCGGGCATGACATTCACCTAGCTAGTCATTTTGGATTGACCAAGACTCACCACTGCCTTACCCAGTTCTTCTTTTGGCCCGGGATCATGGGGGACATTAGGCACTACTGCCGGACATGCAATACCTATCAGCGGGTGGGCAAGAGGGGTGACCACTCTAAGGCTTCCCTGTATACTCTAACGATGGCTCTCTGAGCCATTTAGTGGGATTTCTGTAGACCTGGTTGGACCCCTACCTCGCCCCAGTCCCTCTGGTAAGAGATATATCTTGATGGTGGTAGATTATGCTACCTGCTACCCGGAGGCAATTCCCCAGACAAATATCCATGCAGAGACAGTGGCAGAGGCCATGATTTGGATCTTTGCCAGGGCGGGTTTTTCCTGGGAGATACTCTCTGACTAGAGGACTCAGTTTACTGCTGAACTGACCCAACAACACTGGATACAATGCGGGATAAAACCTCTGCATAGCTCTCCTTATCACCCCCAGACAAACAGACTGTTAAAGGTTCAATGGAACTCTGAAGCAATTGCTTGGGACATTTTCAACCTCTTACAGGGATTGGGAGAAATTCCTGCCCCACCTCCTGTTTGCTTATCGGGAGGTGCTACAGGAATCCACTGTGTTCTCCCCACTTGAGCTTTTTTATGGGAGCATGGTGAGGGGGCCGCTAGACTTAATTAGAGCTCACTGGGAAGGAGGGTAGGGGGATGAGGAGACCTCTATCATACAGTATGTGTTAGCTTTGATGGACCAGCTGAAAGAACTCACGGACGCTGTCCGGGAGAACCTTCAGTACATGCAGAGACGGCAGAAACAGTGGTACGATTGCCTGGAACTGCACCTTGGCTGTGGGACAGAAAGTTCTCGCCCTGAAGCCAACCAAGGCAGACAAGTTACAGTCCGCCTGGCAAAGACCTTGCAAAGTGGTAAAACAACTCTGTGACACTACCTACCTGGTTGCTAAATGTTCAGATGAAAGAGTCCAGTGGACCTGCCATGTGAATAAACTTAAAGCATACTAGGAGAGGTTGGAAGAGGTTGACGCTATATGCGCTCCCGCCGGGGAAGACAAAGAGAACCTTCCCCTGCCGAAGTCGCCCAGGCAGGCTAGAGATGGTGTAGGAATAGAGGCAGTGAGGTTAGATGAGCAGCTATGGACCTTACAGAAGGAGCTGGTCAGGAGGACCCTTACCCAGTGTAAGGAGATGTTCTCCACCGCCCCTGTTTACACTACCATGGCAGTGCATCATGTGAAGACCCCAGGACAACAGCCTCTACGGCAGGCGGGTACCCAAGGCAGTTAGAGATGGGATGAGGAAAGAGATCAGGGAGATGCTCAATCTAGGAGTCATCTAGCCGTCCAATAGCCCCATGGCAACCCCAGTAGGGTTGGTGCCAAAGTGGGATGGTACGATCCGCTTTTGAGTAGATTGCCGAAGACTTAATGACCGCACCACGACTGACACGTACCCGATGCCTGAGTGGATGAGGTATTAAATCGCATCGCTTGGGGAAACTTTCTGACCACCCTTGACCTATGCAAAGGGTACTGCAAATTCCGCTGGACATGTAAGCTATTCCGGTGTTTATCACCCCATTCGGCCTGTACCAGTTTACAGTCATGCCGTTTGGGATGAAAAATGCTCTGGTGATGTTCCAGTGGATGGTAGATCAGCTCCTCAATGGCCTCCAGGACTATGCCTGCGCATATCTGGATGACATTGCGATCTACAGCGATACCTGGGAAGAGCATCAGCTCCACCTAGGTACGGAGTTGGACAGCATTAGGGCTGCAGGATTGACCCTGAAGCCAGAGAAATTTAGCATAGGGATGTCCGAGGTCCAGTGCCTAAGACATTGTGTGAGTTGTGGGTGACAGAGTCCCGAACCTGTGAAAGTTGAGGCAGTTGCCTACTACCCGGATAAAAACCCAGGTCCGTAGGTTTGTCCCCAACTACAGCACTATTGCCAAATCCCTTATTGACCTGACCAAGAAAAACCTTCCCCGACAGGTCCTGTGGTTCCCAGAGTGTGAGGCTGCCTTTCAACAACTCAAGAGTGCTTTAATATCAACACCCATTCTAGCTGCTCCTGATCCAAAAACAAACGTTTTAATGTCCACACAGATGCCTCTACTTTTGGGTTGGGAGCAGTACTGAGCCATGTGAGGGTCAACGGCATTGAGCACCCGGTGGCCTATATCAGCCGCAAGTTGTTACCCCGGGAAGTGGGATATGCATCCATAGAGATAGTGTCTGGCACTGGTGTGGGCCATGAAAAAGTTACAGCCGTACCTCTATGGACGATTGTTCACTGTGGTCACTGATCACAAGCCTTTAGTTTGGCTCAACAGAGTTTCCAGGGACAATGGGCGCCTATTGCGCTGGTGTCTTGCACTGGAGCCCTACAATTTTACCGTTCAATATCAACCAGGAAAAGCAAAATGGGAATGCTGATGGCCTTTTCCGGCAAATGGATTTATAAGTAGTCCTTACTCCTGGACATCCCCAAGCTGACCCATGTGGATCGAGCTGGGTCTGCCAGACTATGGAACAGGGGGGAAGTATTGTGATGAACTGAGGGCTAAGGATGTCAGGGATATCATCTTTATACCAGGAGAGTACTCGGGGCAGTGTCATGGTATGAGCGGCTAAGGCACAGCCCTAGTACTGGCCTCCTGGAACTGTTTTTGGACAGGTTATTTAGATGTGTAGGTTACAGAAGCCCAATACCATTTTCACTAGTAAAACGAATGGAATTATCAGGAATGCTGGGGGGGGGGGGCAGGGGTTCTGTTGAGAGTTTTGTCTTTCAGGGCAGGAATCTGTATCACACGTAACCAGATCCCTGGAACTAGTTTCAGTCACCTCTATACCCCACCCAGAGGACTCAATTCTTATCAATAGAACCTGCACTAGACTCAGGCACCACTAATCCTTTTACCCATCAAAGGGAGCCTACGTGCCCAGAGTCAGACCAACTGTTATATGTGTTAATAGCATTCCTATTGTTCCTCTGTTTGATGTGATTACCCAGTTAAAGGGGGATTGTCCCTTAAAGAGTATAAAAGGTCTGTACACTCTTCAATAAAGTGTTCTTGTTATATTCCAAAATCAGTCTTGTCTGATTATTGGGGTATTTTTCTGATTATTGGTAGTCCCAGAACTAGGGAAGCAGTACAGGCAGACATACCCAGGCAGGGTGACTTAGAGGTAAGTCACAACTACAATTCATTTGCCGGGAAAGGCCAACAGCATTTCCAACCCTCTTGCTCACCCTCTGACAAGTGTCACAGGTCCAGCAGTAGAATAGCTGGTTAAGGTGGTGATGGGTTTTGGTCACACTGAAATGATCGGCTAGGGGGATGTTATGCCCGATGCTAAGTAGGTGGTGTCGATAGTTCTGTGGCACCACCAACTGTCACTTGGGCACGGAGTGAGGACCTTTTCTTTCAGTGATCGTGTGCAATAATCCCCCCTCCCATTCTATTCTTTCACCTTCTGGAGTCAGTCTCTGCTCTTTCCCGATAACTGTCTAGGGAAGGGTCAGCAAGGGTATCTTGGGAAAACTGGGAGGTCCAGGGGAAGGATGACAATGTCGAGTTGGGGATGGAAGAGTCAGTTCTTACCTGGGTCCCGTCCTCAAGTGCCCGCCTTGCCTGTGTCAGATGGTTATGGCACAAGTTGCTGGTATACTGTCCCCCTGGAATGAAGAGGAGAGATGGCCCAGATTGTTCCCTAGTAGTACATAAGTCGGCAACTTCCGCATCACTCCAACCTCAATATCTTGGGCGTCGACCCCCCAATCCAAATGGATACTAGCTTTAGGGATCTGCAGAATTGTGCCCCTGGCTACCCACACTGCAATAGCCCTACCAGTGTGTTCTGCTGAGGTGATCAACTGAGGTTGTATCAGGGTGACAGTGGCCCCACTGTCTCGCAAGCCCTGGGTAGGCCGCCCATTCACCCTCACTACTTGTCGGTGGTGTTAGCAATTGTCTGTCGAAGCAGCTTGGACGGGATCTACCTCATGTAAGATACCAAATTCCTCTTCCTCCCAGGCTCCTCCCTGACCAGACAGATGGGTCCCTAAGCAATGAACTGCTGCTCGGGAAGGTGGTCTGAGAGTCACTCCTGGGGCAGTTAGCTCTCATATGCCCTATCTGGTTGCAGCCAAAACAACTGGGTCCCATCTTCTTGAGCACCAGAGTGAGAGCTGGGTGAAGATTCGGAGGGGGTATCGCTATCTGAGTTGCTGGAGCCGGGGGACGGTTAGCAGTTGGGTTGGCCAGTTTCTGCAAGGGGTGACTTGTTGGTCCACCAGGACTGCTGCTTGGTCCATGGTTAAGGATTTGCAATCCTTGACCCAGTCCTGGACTTCTAGGGGCATTTGATCATAGAATTGTTCTAACAGAACGAGCTGACTAGCCTCTGCCAAAGTAGTTGCCTGGCATCCGGCAAACCAGGTGTCCACAGACTGGGACATCTGATGTGCAAATTCTGTATAAGGTTTCCCCTCTTTCTTTCACAGGCTATCGAATTTGAGTCGATGGGACTCCAGGGTGATATCATACTGGGCCAATAGTTTTTTTTTTTTTTCTTTCTTGTCTTCTGTAGGAATTGTCTCAAAGATGTCCAATGCTCAATCTGAAAACTTGTTTAGAAGGAGAGTTACCCGGTCCCATTAATCGATTCCCTGCAGGTCCCATTCAGTCTCAAAGACCTGCAAGTACTGGTCAATCTCCTCTTGGCCATCTTGGAAGGCATGGAATGTAGCATAGGGCAACTTCTTCCAACTCCCTTGGTTCACTGGTGCCAGTTCCCCATTGACCTGCTGGATATCCAGCATCCTTAAGCGGGTCCCATCCACGATGATCTGACTAATCACCTCCAGAGGGGGAGGGGTGCTGAACAGTGCTAGCCTCCACTGAATTTCATTCTGGAGGTTAGTTAACTCAGCATTTCTTGCCTCCGATTCTTGGGGTTTTTCTTGAGCTCTTTCACCTTATATAAGTTATGCAATTAGGGCCACCTTCATCTTCCCACTGGTGGTTTGTCCTGTGCTTCAAGCAGATCTTTCAGAGATGTCCTCCTTAGGTTAGCATAATGACTCTTCATCCAATGGGGAATACCGGTGGTGGTTTGGATGCTCCAGGTGTAAGTAAGTTATCCCACTGCTGCCACCAATGTGATGGCTCTCACTTGTGCGCTTCCTGGGTATATCCCCAAGACACTGCTTCCTCGAGACTGGAACCACCACCTTAAATATTTACCCCAAGAATCAGGCAAGACCGATTTTGGGATCAAACAAAAAAGAACACTTTATTAAAACCAAAGATACAAATTTTTATACTGTTCCAGGGACAATGCCCTTTTTGGAATTTGAGTAGACAATAGAGCAGTGCTTTCCAAACTGTGTGTCGGCAGCAGTGTGTAGGTGTGTCCCTGCTTCAGCACAAATTTTTTTGAATCTAAAATTCTTTTTAAATTTCTTTCTTTCATGTAATTAGCAAGAGTCCATGAGCTAGTGACGTATGGGATATACATTCCTACCAGGAGGGGCAAAGTTTCCCAAACCTCAAAATGCCTATAAATACACCCCTCACCACACCCACAATTCAGTTTTACAAACTTTGCCTCCCGTGGAGGTGGTGAAGTAAGTTTGTGCTAGATTCTACGTTGATATGCGCTTCGCAGCAGGCTGGAGCCCGGTTTTCCTCTCAGAGTGCAGTGAATGTCAGAGGGATGTGAAGAGAGTATTGCCTATTTGAATACAATGGTCTTCCTCTAGGGGATCTATTTCATAGGTTCTCTGTTATCGGTCGTAGAGATTTCTTCTCCTACCTCCCTTTTCAGATCGACGATACACTCTAATATACCATTACCTCTACTGATTCTCGTTTCAGTACTGGTTTGGCTATCTACTATATGTAGATGAGTGTCTTGGGGTAAGTAAGTCTTATTTTATTATGACACTCTAAAGCTATGGTTGGGCACTTTATTTATAAAGTTCTAAATATATGTGTTTAAACTTATATTTGCCATGATTCAGGGTAATCAGTATTCCTTATTTCAGACAGTCAGTTTCATTATTTGGGATAATGCATATGAATGATTATTTTTTCTTACCTTAAAAGTTTTTCAATTTACTTTTTTCCCTGTGGGCTATTAGGCTCGCGGGGACTGAAAATGCTTCAATTTATTGCGTCATTTTTGGCACGGACTTTTTTGGCGCAAAAATGTTGTCATTTCCGGCGCCCTAATTGACGCCGGAAGATGTTCATGGTTGCGTCATTTTTTTGACGTTTTTTGTGTTCAGACTTTTTTTGCGCCAAAAATGTGGGCGTTATTTTTTTCTGCGTCACCGGATGTGGCGTCATACTTGGCGCCAAAAAATATAGGCGTTGTACTTATCGCCAATAATGTGGGCGTCATTTCTTTCATGTAATTAGCAAGAGTCCATGAGCTAGTGACGTATGGGATATACATTCCTACCAGGAGGGGCAAAGTTTCCCAAACCTCAAAATGCCTATAAATACACCCCTCACCACACCCACAAATCAGTTTTACAAACTTTGCCTCCTGTGGAGGTGGTGAAGTAAGTTTGTGCTAGATTCTACGTTGATATGCGCTCCGCAGCAGATTGGAGCCCGGTTTTCCTCTCAGCGTGCAGTGAATGTCAGAGGGATGTGAAGAGAGTATTGCCTATTTGAATTCAATGATCTCCTTCTACGGGGTCTATTTCATAGGTTCTCTGTTATCGGTCGTAGAGATTCATCTCTTACCTCCCTTTTCAGATCGACGATATACTCTTATATAGCATTACCTCTACTGATTCTCGTTTCAGTACTGGTTTGGTTTTCTACTACATGTAGATGAGTGTCCTGGGGTAAGTAAGTCTTATTTTTGTGACACTCTAAGCTATGGTTGGGCACTTTTATATAAAGTTCTAAATATTTGTGTTTAAACATTTATTTGCCTTGATTCAGGATGTTCAACATTCCTTATTTCAGACAGTCAGTTTCATTATTTGGGATAATGCATTTGAATAATCAATTTTTTTCTTACCTTAAAATTTGACTTTTTTCCCTGTGGGCTGTTAGGCTCGCGGGGGCTGAAAATGCTTCATTTTATTGCGTCATTTTGGCGCGGACTTTTTTGGCGCAAAAAATTCTTTGTTATTTCCGGCGTCGTTCTTGTCACCGGAAGTTGCGTCATTTTTTGACGTTTTTGCGCCAAAAGTGTCGGCGTTACCGGATGTGGCGTCATTTTTGCCGCTAAAAGCATTTAGGCGCCAAATAATGTGGGCGTCTTTTTTGGCGCTAAAAAATAGGGGCGTCATTATTGTCTCCACATTATTTAAGTCTCATTGTTTATTTGCTTTTGGTTGCTAGAAGCTTGTTCACTGGCATTTTTTCCCATTCCTGAAACTGTCATTTAAGGAATTTGATCAATTTTGCTTTATATGTTGTTTTTTCTATTACATATTGCAAGATGTCTTAGATTGACCCTGAATCAGAAGATACTTCTGGAAAATCGCTGCCTGATGTTGGATCTACCAAAGTTAAGTGTATTTGCTGTAAACTTGTGGTATCTGTTCCTCCAGCTGTTGTTTGTAATGAATGTCATGACAAACTTGTTAATGCAGATAATATTTCCTTTAGTAATGTTACATTACCTGTTGTTGTTCCATCAACATCTAATACTCAGAGTGTTCCTGTTAACATAAGAGATTTTGTTCCTAAATCCATTAAGAAGGCTATGTCTGTTATTCCTCCTTCTAGTAAGCGTAAAAGGTCTTTTAAAACTTCTCCTTTTTCAGATGAATTTTTAAATGAACATCATCATTCTGATTCTGATAATGTTTCCTCTGGTTCAGAGGATTCAGTTTCAGAGGTTGATGCTGATAAATCTTCATATTTATTCAAAATGGAATTTATTCATTCTTTACTTAAAGAAGTCTTAATTGCATTAGAGATAGAGGACTCTGGTCCTCTTGATACTAAATCTAAACGTTTAAATAAGGTTTTTAAATCTCCTGTAGTTATTCCAGAAGTTTTTCCTGTCCCTGATGCTATTTCTGAAGTAATTTCCAGGGAATGGAATAATTTGGGTAATTCTTTCACTCCTTCTAAACGTTTTAAGCAATTATATCCTGTGCCATCTGACAGATTAGAGTTTTGGGACAAAATCCCTAAGGTTGATGGGGCTATCTCGACTCTTGCTAAACGTACTACTATTCCTACGGCAGATGGTACTTCCTTTAAGGATCCTTTAGATAGGAAAATTGAATCCTTCCTAAGAAAAGCTTACTTATGTTCAGGTAATCTTCTTAGACCTGCTATATCTTTAGCGGATGTTGCTGCAGCTTCAACTTTTTGGTTGGAAGCTTTAGCGCAACAAGTAACAGATCATAATTCTCATAGCATTGTTAATCTTCTTCAACATGCTAATAATTTTATTTGTGATGCCATCTTTGATATCATTAGGGTTGATGTCAGGTATATGTCTCTAGCTATTTTAGCTAGAAGAGCTTTATGGCTTAAAACTTGGAATGCTGATATGTCTTCTAAGTCAACTTTGCTTTCCCTTTCTTTCCAGGGTAATAAATTATTTGGTTCACAGTTGGATTCTATTATTTCAACTGTTACTGGGGGGAAAGGAACTTTTTTACCACAGGATTAAAAATCTAAAGGTAAATTTAGGTCTACTAATCGTTTTCGTTCCTTTCGTCACAATAAGGAACAAAAACCTGATCCTTCCCCTACAGGAGCAGTATCAGTTTGGAAACCATCTCCAGTCTGGAATAAATCCAAGCCTTTTAGAAAGCAAAAGCCAGCTCCCAAGTCAACATGAAGGTGCGGCCCTCATTCCAGCTCAGCTGGTAGGGGGCAGATTACGATTTTTCAAAGAAATTTGGATCAATTCGATTCACAATCTTTGGATTCAGAACATTGTTTCACAAGGGTACAGAATAGGCTTCAAGATAAGGCCTCCTGCAAGAAGATTTTTTCTTTCCCATGTCCCAGTAAATCCAGTGAAGGCTCAAGCATTTCTGAAATGTGTTTCAGATCTAGAGTTGGCTGGAGTAATTATGCCAGTTCCAGTTCTGGAACAGGGGCTGGGGTTTTACTCAAATCTTTTCATTGTACCAAAGAAGGAGAATTCCTTCAGACCAGTTCTGGATTTAAAAATATTGAATCATTATGTAAGGATACCAACATTCAAAATGGTAACTATAAGGAGTATTCTGCCTTTTGTTCAGCAAGGGCATTATATGTCCACAATAGATTTACAGGATGCATATCTGCATATTCCGATTCATCCAGATCACTATCAGTTTCTGAGATTCTCTTTCCTAGACAAGCATTACCAGTTTGTGGCTCTGCCGTTTGGCCTAGCAACAGCTCCAAGGATTTTTACAAAGGTTCTCGGTGCCCTTCTCTCTGTAATGAGAGAACAGGGTATTGTGGTATTTCCTTATTTGGACGATATCTTGGTACTTGCTCAGTCTTCACATTTAGCAGAATCTCATACGAATCGACTTGTATTGTTTCTTCGAGAACATGGTTGGAGGATCAATTTACCAAAAAGTTCATTGATTCCTCAGACAAGGGTAACCTTTTTAGGTTTCCAGATAGATTCAGTGTCCATGACTCTGTCTCTGACAGACAAGAGACGTCTAAAATTGGTTTCAGCTTGTCGAAACCTTCAGTCTCAATCATTCCCTTCGGTAGCCTTATGCATGGAAATTCTAGGTCTTATGACTGCTGCATCGGACGCAATCCCCTTTGCTCGTTTTCACATGCGACCTCTTCAGCTCTGTATGCTGAACCAGTGGTGCAGGGATTATACAAAGATATCTCAATTAATATCTTTAAAACCGATTGTACGACACTCTCTGACGTGGTGGACAGACCACCATCGTTTAGTTCAGGGGGCTTCTTTTGTTCTTCCGACCTGGACTGTGATTTCAACAGATGCAAGTCTGACAGGTTGGGGAGCTGTTTGGGGGTCTCTGACAGCACAAGGGGTTTGGGATTCTCAGGAGGTGAGATTACCAATCAACATTTTGGAACTCCGTGCAATTTTCAGAGCTCTTCAGTCATGGCCTCTTCTAAAGAGAGAGTCGTTCATTTGTTTTCAGACGGACAATGTCACAACCGTGGCATATGTCAATCATCAAGGAGGGACTCACAGTCCTCTGGCTATGAAAGAAGTATCTCGAATACTGGTATGGGCGGAATCCAGCTCCTGTCTAATTTCTGCGGTTCATATCCCAGGTATAGACAATTGGGAAGCGGATTATCTCAGTCGCCAAACGTTACATCCGGGCGAATGGTCTCTTCACCCAGAGGTATTTCTTCAGATTGTTCAAATGTGGGGACTTCCAGAAATAGATCTGATGGCTTCTCATCTAAACAAGAAGCTTCCCAGGTATCTGTCAAGATCCAGGGATCCTCTAGCGGAGGCAGTGGATGCATTGTCACTTCCTTGGAAGTATCATCCTGCCTATATCTTTCCGCCTCTAGTTCTTCTTCCAAGAGTGATTTCCAAGATTCTAAAGGAGTGCTCGTTTGTTCTGCTGGTGGCTCCAGCATGGCCTCACAGGTTTTGGTATGCGGATCTTGTCCGGATGGCCACTTGCCAACCGTGGACTCTTCCGTTAAGACCAGACCTTCTATCGCAAGGTCCTTTTTTCCATCAGGATCTCAAATCCTTAAATTTGAAGGTATGGAGATTGAACGCTTGATTCTCAGTCATAGAGGTTTCTCTGACTCTGTGATTAATACTATGTTACAGGCTCGTAAAACTGTATCTAGGAAGATATATTATCGAGTCTGGAAGATTTGCATTTCTTGGTGTTTTTCTCATCATTTTTCTTGGCATTCTTTTAGAATTCCTAGAATTTTACAGTTTCTTCAGGATGGTTTGGATAAAGGTTTGTCTGCAAGTTCCTTGAAAGGTCAAATCTTCTCTTTCTGTTCTTTTTCACAGAAAGATTGCTAGTCTTCCTGATATTCATTGTTTTGTACAAGCTTTGGCTCGTATAAAACCTGTTATTAAGTCAATTTCTCCTCCTTGGAGTTTGAATTTGGTTCTGGGGGCTCTTCAAGCTCCTCCGTTTGAACCTATGCATTCGCTGGACATTAAATTACTTTCTTGGAAAGTTTTGTTTCTTTTGGCCATCTCTTCTGCTAGAAGAGTTTCTGAATTATCTGCTCTTTCTTGTGAGTCTCCTTTTCTGATTTTTCATCAGGATAAGGCGGTGTTGCGAACTTCTTTTAAATTTTTACCTAAGGTTGTGAATTCTAACAACATTAGTATAGAAATTGTGGTTCCTTCATTGTGTCCTAATCCTAAGAATTCTAAGGAAAAGTCGTTGCATTCTTTGGATGTAGTTAGAGCTTTGAAATATTATGTTGAAGCTACTAAGGATTTCCGAAAGACTTCTAGTCTATTTGTTATCTTTTCCGGTTCTAGGAAAGGTCAGAAGGCTTCTGCCATTTCTTTGGCAACTTGGTTAAAATCTTTGATTCATCATGCTTATGTCGAGTCGGGTAAAACTCCGCCTCAAAGGATTACAGCTCATTCTACTAGGTCAGTTTCTACTTCCTGGGCGTTTAGGAATGAAGCTTCAGTTGATCAGATTTGCAAAGCAGCCACTTGGTCTTCTTTGCATACTTTTACTAAATTCTACCATTTTGATGTGTTTCTTCTTCTGAAGCAGTTTTTGGTAGAAAAGTACTCCAGGCAGCTGTTTCAGTTTGATTCTTCTGCTTATAATTTCAGTTTTTTTTTCATTATGAGATTTAAACTTTATTTTGGGTGTGGATTTTTTTCAGTGGAATTGGCTGTCTTTATTTTATCCCTCCCTCTCTAGTGACTCTTGCGTGGAAGATCCACATCTTGGGTAGTCATTATCCCATACGTCACTAGCTCATGGACTCATGCTAATTACATGAAAGAAAACATAATTTATGTAAGAACTTACCTGATAAATTCATTTCTTTCATATTAGCAAGAGTCCATGAGGCCCACCCTTTTTTGTGGTGGTTATGATTTTTTTGTATAAAGCACAATTATTCCAATTCCTTATTTTTTATGCTTTCGCACTTTTTTCTTATCACCCCACTTCTTGGCTATACGTTAAACTGATTTGTGGGTGTGGTGAGGGGTGTATTTATAGGCATTTTGAGGTTTGGGAAACTTTGCCCCTCCTGGTAGGAATGTATATCCCATACGTCACTAGCTCATGGACTCTTGCTAATATGAAAGAAATGAATTTATCAGGTAAGTTCTTACATAAATTATGTTTTTTGGCGCCAAAAAATGTTGGCCTCATTCTTGTCTCCACCTTTTTTTCACATTATTTCAGTCTCATTTTTCATTGCTTCTGGTTGCTAGAGGCTTGTTCATTGGCATTTTTTCCCATTCCTGAAACTGTCATTTAAGGACTTTGATAATTTTGCTTTATATGTTGTTTTTTCTATTACATATTGCAAGATGTCTCAACTTGACCCTGGATCAGAATCTACTTCTGGAAAGACGCTGCCTGATGCTGGTTCTACCAAAGTTAAGTGCATTTGTTGTAAACTTGTGGTAACTGTTCCTCCGGCTGTAGTTTCTGATGAATGTCATGATAAACTTGCTAATGTAGATAGTATTTCCATTAGTAATAATCCATTACCTGTTGTTATTCCTTCAACATCTAATGCTCAGGATGTTCCTGTTAATGTAAAAGAATTTGTTTCTAAATCTATTAGGAAGGCTCTGTCTGTTATTCCTCCTTCCAGTAAACGTAAAAGGTCTTTTAAAACTTCTCATATTTCAGATTAATTTTTAAGTGACCGTCATCATTCTGACTTGTCTGTTTCTGATGAGGATTTATCTGGTTCAGAAGATTCTGTCTCAGATATTGACACTGATAAATCTTCATATTTATTTAAAATGGAATTTGTTCGTTCTTTACTTAAAGAAGTGTTAATCGCATTAGATATGGAGGAGTCTAGTCCTCTTGATACTAAATCTACTAAGCGTTTAAATTCGGTTTTCAAACCTCATATAGTTATTCCAGAAGTTTTTCCTGTCCCTGATGCTATTTCTGAAGTAATTTCTAGGGAATGGAATAATCTGGGTACTTCATTTACTCCTTCTCAAAGGTTTAAGAAATTGTACCCTGTGCCATCTGATAGATTAGAGTTTTGGGACAAAATCCCTAAAGATGATGGGGCTATCTCTACTCTTGCTAAACGTACTACTATTCCTACGGCGGATAGTACTTCCTTTAAGGATCCTTTAGATAGGAAGCTTGAATCCTTTCTAAGGAGAGCTTATTTATGTTCAGGTAATCTTCTTAGACCTGCTATTTCTTTGGCTGATGTTGCTGCTGCTTCCACTTTCTGGTTGGAGGCTTTAGCGCAACAAGTGTCAGACCATAATACTCATAGCATTGTTAAACTTCTTCAACATGCTAATAACTTTATTTGCGATGCCATCTTTGATATCATTAGAATTGATGTCAGGTATATGTCTTTAGCTATTTTAGCTAGAAGAGCTTTATGGCTTAAAACTTGGAATTCAGATATGACTTCTAAGTCAACTTTGCTTTCTCTCTCTTTACAAGGTAATACATTATTTGGTTCTCAGTTGGATTCTATTATTTCAACTGTTATTGGGGGGAAAGGAACTTTTTTGCCTCAGGACAAAAAATCTAAAGGTAAATACAGGGCTGCTAATCGTTTTCGTTCCTTTAGTCAGAATAAGGAACAGAAGCCTAACCCTTCCCCTAAAGGAACGGTTTCCGTTTGGAAACCTTCTCCAGTCTGGAATAAATCCAAGCCTTTTAGAAAGTCAAAGCCAGCTCCCAAGTCCACATGAAGGTGCGGCCCTCATTCCAGCGCAGCTGGTAGGGGGCAGGTTACGATTTTTCAAAGATATTTGGATCAATTCGATTCACAGTCTTTGGATTCAGAACATTGTTTCACAAGGGTACAGAATAGGTTTCAAGGCAAGGCAGCCTGCGAGAAGATTTTTTTCTCTCTCAAATTCCAATAAACCCAGTGAAGGCTCAGGCGTTTCTGAAATGTGTTTCAGATCTAGAGTTGGCTGGGGTAATTGTGCCAGTTCCAGTTCTGGAACGGGGTCTGGGGTTTTACTCAAATCTATTCATTTTTCCAAAGAAGGAGAATTCCTTCAGACCAGTTCTGGATCTAAAAATATTGAATCGTTATGTAAGGATACCAACATTCAAAATGGTGACTATAAGGACTATTCTGCCTTTTGTTCAGCAAGGGCATTATATGTCCACAATAGATTTACAGGATGCATACCTTCATATTCCAATTCATCCAGCTCATTATCAGTTTCTGAGATTCTCTTTTCTAGACAAGCATTACCAGTTTGTGGCCCTTCCGTTTGGCCTAGCAACAGCTCCAAGGATCTTTTCGAAGGTTCTCGGTGCCCTTCTCTCTGTAATCAGAGAACAGGGCATTGCGGTATTTCCTTATTTGGACGATATCTTGGTACTTGCTCAGTCTTCACATTCTGCAGAATCTCATACGAATCAACTTGTGTCGTTTCTTCAAAGACATGGTTGGAGGATCAATTTACCAAAGAGTTCGTTGATTCCTCAGACAAAGGTAACCTTTTTGGGTTTTCAAATAGATTCAGTGTCCATGACCTTGTCTCTAACAGAAAAGAGACGTCTGAAATTGGTTTCAGCCTGTCGAAACCTTCAGTCTCAATCGTTCCCTTTCGGTAGCTTTGTGCATGGAAATTCTAGGTCTCATGACTGCTGCATCGGGCGCGATCCCCTTTGCTCGTTTTCACATGCGACCTCTTCAGCTTTGTATGCTGAACCAGTGGTGCAGGGATTATACAAAGATATCACAATTAATATCCTTAAATCCCAATGTACGACACTCTCTGACGTGGTGGATAGATCACCATCGTTTAGTCCAAGGGGCTTCTTTTGTTCGTCCAACCTGGACTGTGATCTCAACAGATGCGAGTCTGTCAGGTTGGGGAGCTGTATGGGGATATCTGACAGCGCAGGGGGTTTGGGAATCTCAGGAGGCGAGATTACCAATCAACATTTTGGAACTCTGTGCGATTTTCAGAGCTCTTCAGTTCTGGCCTCTTCTGAAGAGAGAATCGTTTATTTGTTTTCAGACAGACAATGTCACAACCGTGGCATATGTCAATCATCAAGGTGGGACTCACAGTCCTCAGGCTATGAAAGAAGTATCTCGTATACTTGTATGGGTGGAATCCAGCTCCTGTCTAATCTCTGTGGTTCACATCCCAGGTGTAGACAATTCGGAAGCGGATTATCTCAGTCGCCAGACGTTACATCCGGGCGAATGGTCTCTTCACCCAGAGGTATTTCTTCAGATTGTTCAAATCTGGGGACTTCCAGAAATAGATCTGATGGCCTCACATCTAAACAAAAAACTTCCCAGGTATCTGTCCAGATCCAGGGATCCTCAGGCGGAGGCATTGGACGCGTTGTTGCTTCCTTGGAATTATCATCCTGCCTATATCTTTCCGCCTCTAGTTCTTCTTCCAAAAGTGATTTCCAAAATTCTAATGGAACGTTCGTTTGTACTGCTGGTGGCTCAAGCATGGCCTCACAGGTTTTGGTATGCGGATCTCATTCGGATGGCCAGTTGCCAACCTTGGACTCTTCCGTTAAGACCAGACCTTCTATCTCAAGGCCCTTTTTTCCATCAGGATCTCAAATCATTAAATTTGAAGGTATGGAAATTGAATGCTTGATTCTTAGTCATAGAGGTTTCTCTGACTCAGTAATTAATACTATGTTACAGGCTCGTACATCTGTGTCTAGGAAGATTTATTATCGAGTCTGGAAGACTTACATTTCTTGGTGTTCTTCTCATAAATTCTGCTGGCATTCTTTTATTATTCCTAGAATTTTGCAGTTTCTTCAGGATGGTTTGGATAAAGGTTTGTCGGCAAGTTCCTTGAAAGGACAAATCTCTGCTCTTTCTGTTCTTTTTCACAGAAAAATTGCTAATCTTCCTGATATTCATTGTTTTGTACAGGCTTTGGTTCGTATCAAACCTGTCATTAAGTCAATCTCTCCTCCTTGGAGTCTTAATTTGGTTCTGAGGGCTTTACAAGCTCCTCCAATTGAACCTATGCATTCTCTGGATATTAAATTACTTTCTTGGAAAGTTTTGTTCCTTTTGGCCATCTCTTCTGCTAGAAGAGTTTCTGAGTTATCTGCTCTTTCTTGTGAATCTCCTTTTCTGATTTTTCATCAGGATAAGGCGGTGTTGCGGACTTCATTTCAATTTTTACCTAAGGTTGTGAATTCTAACATTAGTAGAGAAATTGTTGTCCCTTCATTGTGTCCGAATCCTAAGAATTCTCTGGAGAAATCTTTACATTCTTTGGATGTAGTAAGAGCTTTAAAATATTATGTTGAAGCTACTAAAGATTTTAGGAAGACTTCCAGTCTATTTGTTATTTTTTCTGGTTCCAGGAAAGGTCAGAAGGCCTCCGCCATTTCTTTGGCGTCTTGGTTAAAGTCTTTGATTCATCATGCTTATGTAGAGTCGGGTAAATCCCCGCCTCAAAGGATTACAGCTCATTCTACTAGGTCAGTTTCTACTTCCTGGGCGTTTAGGAATGAAGCTTCTGTTGATCAGATTTGCAAAGCAGCAACTTGGTCTTCTTTGCATACTTTTACTAAATTCTACCATTTTGATGTTTTCTGTTCTTCTGAAGCAGTTTTTGGTAGAAAAGTACTTCAGGCAGCTGTTTCAGTTTGATTCTTCTGCTTATAATTTCAGTTTTTTTCATTATTAAGATTAAAACTTTTGTTTTGGGTTGTGGATTATTTTTCAGAGGAATTGGCTGTTTTTATTTTATCCCTCCCTCTCTAGTGACTCTTGCGTGGAAGTTCCACATCTTGGGTATCTGCTATCCCATACGTCACTAGGTCATGGACTCTTGCTAATTACACGAAAGAAAACATAATTTATGTAAGAACTTACCTGATAAATTAATTTCTTTCATATTAGCAAGAGTCCATGAGGCCCACCCTTTTTTGTGGTGGTTATGATTTTTTTGTATACAGCACAATTATTCCAATTCCTTATTTTGATGCTTTCGCTCCTTTCTAATCACCTCACTTCTTGGCTATTCGTTAAACTGAATTGTGGGTGTGGTGAGGGGTGTATTTATAGGCATTTTGAGGTTTGGGAAACTTTGCCCCTCCTGGTAGGAATGTATATCCCATACGTCACTAGCTCATGGACTCTTGCTAATATGAAAGAAATGAATTTATCAGGTAAGTTCTTACATAAATTATGTTTTTTGGTTTCCACCTTTCCGCCTGCCTGCTACGCATAACACGTAGTTGACACGTGATTGATACCTAGTGGGTCACAGATCATCTTAACCTATTGGCGCAGCTTAGCAGGAACTGAAACTATTCCCATTGGCTGCACATTGGCTCCTGACTGCACGTGTAGTCTCCCCAATCGGCTTGTGACTGCATGTGTAGTCTCCCCAATCGGCTTGTGACTGCACGTGTAGTCTCCCCAATCGGCTTGTGACTGCACGTGTAGTCTCCCCAATCGGCTTGTGACTGCACGTGTAGTCTCCCCAATCGGCTTGTGACTGCACGTGTAGTCTCCGCGATCGTCTTGTGACTGCACGTGTAGTCTCCCCAATCGGCTTGTGACTGCACGTGTAGTCTCCCCAATCGGCTTGTGACTGCACGTGTAGTCTCCCCAATCGGCTTGTGACTGCACGTGTAGTCTCCCCAATCAGCTTGTGACTGCACGTGTAGTCTCCCCAATCAGTTTGTGACTGCATGTGTAGTCAGTGAGTTGGACAGTAGTTAGTCGGACACGGAGAGCTCTGAGAGCAGCAGCTTAAACACTGAGCTGAAGTCAGAAGTCAGTGGGGTTTTTTTTTGCAGCTAGCTCCCAGTAGTTCATTGCTGCTCTTGATATATGGATAGGAAGCAGCTATTGGTGTTATTAATTCTTGCACATACTTACTGTTACTTGTAAATACATTTAGTTATTATATAATTTATGTGTCTGTATCTCTTAAAACAAGTTCGTTTAACCTCCTGTTTGCTGGGACAACTGAATTACTGTGTCGGTCTAAAAAGTGTCACCAACATGAAACGTTTGTAAAGCTCTGCAATAGAAGGGTCTAAAGCTGTTGTGTAAACAAACCACTGCACAACCCTTCACCTGGGCATGTAGCTTCCCTCTTATCACTAATGAGATTAGGCTTAGTGGAGTCTACATGTCTGGGGAACAAGTTTTCTGAACAAAGATAAGCCGGCTGGCTGTGGCCGACACTGGTTCCATAAGCCCAGCTGCATGTGGGTCAGATTTCCATTCTGAAAGACACAAGCCTCAGTAAAATACCTGCCCCCCTCCCCCTGGTTCCTGATGGTACAATTACTGGAATGAAACAAGCTGTAGAGTGCTCTGGTAACTGGCATGTGTAATACAACAGTCCAAAATTAGTTCCAAGAGGCTGGTTACCTGGGCTGTGCCTTAGTGGCTCAAACCACGACACTGCCCCAGGCACTCTCAGTAGGGAATAGTACCCCTACATTCCACAGTCTGTCACAGTATGTATGTGTGTGCGCATGTGTATGTGTGTACATCTGTACGTATTCATGTGTGTGCGCATGTGTATGTGTGTACATCTGTACGTATTCATGTGTGTGCGCATGTGTATGTGTGTACATCTGTACGTATTAATGTGTGCGCGCATGTGTATGTGTGTACATCTGTACGTATTAATGTGTGTGCGCATGTGTATGTGTGTACATCTGTACGTATTAATGTGTGTGCGCATGTGTATGTGTGTACATCTGTAAGTATGTATGTTTGTGCGCATGTGTATGTGTGTACATCTGTACGTATTCATGTGTGTGTGCATGTGTATGTGTGTACATCTGTACGTATTAATGTGTGTGCGCATGTGTATGGGTGTACATCTGTACGTATTAATGTGTGTGCGCATGTGTATGTGTGTACATCTGTAAGTATGTATGTTTGTGCGCATGTGTATGTGTGTACATCTGTACGTATTCATGTGTGTGCGCATGTGTATGTGTGTACATCTGTACGTATTAATGTGTGTGCGCATGTGTATGTGTGTACATCTGTACGTATTAATGTGTGTGCGCATGTGTATGTGTGTACATCTGTACGTATTCATGTGTGTGCGCATGTGTATGTGTGTACATCTGTACGTATTAATGTGTGTGCGCATGTGTATGTGTGTACATCTGTACGTATTCATGTGTGCGCATGTGTATGTGTGTACATCTGTACGTATTCATGTGTGTGCGCATGTGTATGTGTGTACATCTGTACGTATTAATGTGTGCACGCATGTGTATGTGTGTACATCTGTACGTATTAATGTGTGTGCGCATGTGTATGTGTGTACATCTGTACGTATTCATGTGTGCGCGCATGTGTGTACATCTGTGCGTATTAATGTGTGTGCGCATATGTATGTGTGTACATCTGTACGCATTAATGTGTGTGCGCATGTGTATGTGTGTACATCTGTACGTATTAATGTGTGTGCGCATGTGTATGTGTGTACATCTGTAAGTATGTATGTGTGTGCGCATGTGTATGTGTGTACATCTGTACGTATTAATGTGTGTGCGTATGTGTGTACATCTATACGTATTCATGTGTGTGCGCATGTGTATGTGTGTACATCTGTACGTATTAATGTGTGTGCACATGTGTATGTGTGTACATCTGTACGTATTAATGTGTGTGCGCATATGTATGTGTGTACATCTGTACGTATTAATGTGTGTGCGCATATTTATGTGTGTACATCTGTAAGTATGTATGTGTGTGCGCATGTGTATGTGTGTACATCTGTACGTATTAATGTGTGTGCACATGTGTATGTGTGTACATCTGTACGTATTCATGTGTGTGCGCATATGTATGTGTGTACATCTGTACGTATTAATGTGTGTGCGCATGTGTATGTGTGTACATCTGTACGTATTCATGTGTGTGCGCATGTGTATGTGTGTACATCTGTACGTATTAATGTGTGTGCGCATGTGTATGTGTGTACATCTGTACGTATTAATGTGTGTGCGCATATGTATGTGTGTACATCTGTACGTATTAATGTGTGTGCGCATATGTATGTGTGTACATCTGTACGTATTAATGTGTGTGCGCATATGTATGTGTGTACATCTATATGTATTCATGTGTGTGCGCATGTGTATGTGTGTACATCTGTACGTATTAATGTGTGTGCGCATGTGTATGTGTGGACATCTGTACGTATTGTGTGTGCGCATGTGTATGTGTGTACATCTGTACGTATTCATGTGTGTGCGCATGTGTATGTGTGTACATCTGTACGTATTCATGTGTGTGCGCATGTGTATGTGTGTACATCTGTACGTATTAATGTGTGTGCGCATATTTATGTGTGTACATCTGTAAGTATGTATGTGTGTGCGCATGTGTATGTGTGTACATCTGTACGTATTAATGTGTGTGCACATGTGTATGTGTGTACATCTGTACGTATTCATGTGTGTGCGCATATGTATGTGTGTACATCTGTACGTATTAATGTGTGTGCGCATGTGTATGTGTGTACATCTGTACGTATTCATGTGTGTGCGCATGTGTATGTGTGTACATCTGTACGTATTAATGTGTGTGCGCATGTGTATGTGTGTACATCTGTACGTATTAATGTGTGTGCGCATATGTATGTGTGTACATCTGTACGTATTAATGTGTGTGCGCATATGTATGTGTGTACATCTGTACGTATTAATGTGTGTGCGCATATGTATGTGTGTACATCTATATGTATTCATGTGTGTGCGCATGTGTATGTGTGTACATCTGTACGTATTAATGTGTGTGCGCATGTGTATGTGTGGACATCTGTACGTATTGTGTGTGCGCATGTGTATGTGTGTACATCTGTACGTATTAATGTGTGTGCGCATTTGTATGTGTGTACATCTGTACGTATTAATGTGTGTGCGCATGTGTATGTGTGTACATCTGTACGTATTAATGTGTGTGCGCATTTGTATGTGTGTACATCTGTACGTATTAATGTGTGTGCGCATGTGTATGTGTGTACATCTGTAAGTATGTATGTGTGTGCGCATATGTATGTGTGTACATCTGTACGTATTAATGTGTGCGCGCATGTGTA
The DNA here is from genome assembly GCF_027579735.1 of Bombina bombina. Lineage (NCBI taxonomy): Eukaryota > Metazoa > Chordata > Amphibia > Anura > Bombinatoridae > Bombina > Bombina bombina. The sequence continues at coordinate 636,489,583 of NC_069505.1, read as the reverse complement.
TGTGTGTACATCTGTAAGTATGTATGTGTGTGCGCATGTGTATGTGTGTACATCTGTACGTATTAATGTGTGTGCGCATGTGTATGTGTGTACATCTGTACGTATTAATGTGTGTGCGCATGTGTATGTGTGTACATCTGTACGTATTAATGTGTGTGCGCATGTGTATGTGTGTTTATAAGTATGTATGTGTATGTGTGTGCGCATGTGTATGTGTGTACATCTGTACGTATTAATGTGTGTGCGCATGTGTATGTGTGTACATCTGTACGTATTAATGTGTGTGCGCATGTGTATGTGTGTACATCTGTACGTATTAATGTGTGTGCGCATGTGTATGGGTGTACATCTGTACGTATTAATGTGTGTGCGCATGTGTATGTGTGTACATCTGTACGTATTAATGTGTGCGCGCATGTGTATGTGTGTACATCTGTACGTATTAATGTGTGTGCGCATGTGTATGTGTGTACATCTGTAAGTATGTATGTGTGTGCGCATATTTATGTGTGTACATCTGTAAGTATGTATGTGTGTGCGCATGTGTATGTGTGTACATCTGTACGTATTAATGTGTGTGCGCATGTGTATGTGTGTACATCTGTACGTATTAATGTGTGTGCGCATGTGTATGTGTGTACATCTGTACGTATTAATGTGTGTGCGCATGTGTATGTGTGTACATCTGTACGTATTCATGTGTGTGCGCATGTGTATGTGTGTACATCTGTACGTATTAATGTGTGTGCGCATGTGTATGTGTGTACATCTGTATGTATTCATGTGTGTGCGCATGTGTATGTATGTACATCTGTAAGTATGTATGTTTGTGCGCATGTGTATGTGTGTTTATAAGTATGTATGTGTATGTGTGTACATCTGTAAGTATGTATGTGTGTGTATTTGTGTGTACCTCTGTAAATGTGTATGTGTGTTTGTGTGTACAACTGTAAGTATGTGTGTGTGCATGTATATGTGTGTTTTTGTCTACATCTGTAAGTATGTACTGTATGTGTGTGTATATGTGTTTGTGTGTACATCTGTAAGTATGTGTGTGTGCATGTATATGTGTGTTTTTGTCTACATCTGTAAGTATGTATGTGTGAACGCATGTGTATGTGTGTGTGTCTGTATGTGTGATTGTGTGTACATCTGTACACATGTGTGTGTGTTTGTGTGTACATCTATAAGTATTTATGTGTGTGCACATGTGTGTTTGTGTGTATACCTGTAAATATGTATGTGTGTGCGCATGTATGTGTGTTTTTGTCTACATCTGTAAGTATGTACTGTATGTGTGTGTATGTGTGTTTGTGTGTACATCTGTAAGTATGTATGTGTGTGCGCATGTGTATGTGTGTACATCTGTACGTATTCATGTGTGTGCGCATGTGTATGTGTGTACATCTGTACGTATTCATGTGTGTGCGCATGTGTATGTGTGTACATCTGTACGTATTCATGTGTGTGCGCATGTGTATGTGTGTACATCTGTACGTATTAATGTGTGTGCGCATGTGTATGTGTGTACATCTGTACGTATTAATGTGTGTGCGCATGTGTATGTGTGTACATCTGTACGTATTAATGTGTGTGCGCATGTGTATGTGTGTACATCTGTACGTATTAATGTGTGTGCGCATGTGTATGTGTGTACATCTGTACGTATTAATGTGTGTGCGCATGTGTATGTGTGTACATCTGTACGTATTAATGTGTGTGCGCAAGTGTATGTGTGTACATCTGTACGTATTAATGTGTGTGCGCATGTGTATGTGTGTACATCTGTACGTATTCATGTGTGTGCGCATGTGTATGTGTGTACATCTGTACGTATTAAAATGTGTGCGCATGTGTATGTGTGTACATCTGTACGTATTAATGTGTGTGCGTATGTGTGTACATCTATATGTATTCATGTGTGTGCGCATGTGTATGTGTGTACATCTGTATGTATTAATGTGTGTGCGCATGTGTATGTGTGTACATCTGTACGTATTAATGTGTGTGCGCATGTGTATGTGTGTACATCTGTACGTATTCATGTGTGTGCGCATGTGTATGTGTGTACATCTGTACGTATTCATGTGTGTGCGCATGTGTATGTGTGTACATCTGTACGTATTCATGTGTGTGCGCATGTGTGTACATCTGTGCGTATGTGTGTACATCTATACGTATTCATGTGTGTGCGCATGTGTATGTGTGTACATCTGTACGTATTAATGTGTGTGTGCATGTGTATGTGTGTACATCTGTACGTATTCATGTGTGTGCGCATGTGTATGCATCTGTACGTATTAATGTGTGTGCACATGTGTATGTGTGTACATCTGTACGTATTCATGTGTGTGCGCATGTGTATGTGTGTACATCTGTACGTATTCATGTGTGTGTGCATGTGTATGTGTGTACATCTGTACGTATTCATGTGTGTGCGCATGTGTATGTGTGTACATCTATAAGTATGTATGTGTGTGTGTTTGTGTGTACAACTGTAAGTATGTGTGTTTTTGTCTACATTTGTAAGTATGTACTGTATGTGTGTGTGTTTGTGTGTACATCTGTAAGTATGTATGTTTGTGCGCATGTGTATGTGTGTTTATCTATAAGTATGTATGTGTATGTGTGTACATCTGTAAGTATGTGTGTGTGTGTGTTTGTGTGTACATCTAAGTATTTATGTGTGTGCACATGTGTGTTTGTGTGTATACCTGTAAATATGTATGTGTGTGCGCATGTATGTGTGTTTTTGTCTACATCTGTAAGTATGTACTGTATGTGTGTGTATGTGTGTTTGTGTGTACATCTGTATGTATGTATGTGTGTGTATGTGTGTTTGTGTGTACATCTGTATGTATGTATGTGTGTGCACATGTGTATGTGTGTTTGTGTGTACATGTATATGTATGTGTATGTATGTTTGTGTGTACATGTATATGTATGTGTATGTATGTTTGTGTGTACATGTATAAGTATGTGTATGTATGTTTGTGTGTACATGTATAAGTATGTGTATGTATGTTTGTGTGTATATGTATAAGTAAGTATGTGTATGTCTGTTTGTGTATACATCTGTAAGTATGTATGTGTGTTTGTGTGTACATCTGTAAGTATGTATGTGTGTTTGTGTGTACATCTGTAAGTATGTATGTGTGTGTGCATGTGTATGTATGTTTGTGTGTACATCTGTATGTATGAATGTGTGTGCACATGTGTGTTTGTGTGTACATCTGTAAGTATGTATGTGTGTGCGCATGTGTATGTGTGTTTGTGTGTACATCTGTAAGTATGTAAGTGTGTTTGTGTGTACATCTGTAAGTATGTATGTGTGTGCATGTGTATGTGTGTTTGTGTGTACATCTGTAAGTATGTATGTGTGTGCGCATGTGTATGTGTGTTTGTGTGTACATCTGTAAGTATGTATGTGTTTGTGTGTACATCTGTAAGTATGTATGTGTGTGTGCATGTGTATGTGTGTTTGTGTGTACATCTGTAAGTATGTATGTGTGTGTGCATGTGTATGTGTGTTTGTGTGTACATCTGTAAGTATGTATGTGTGTGCATGTGTATGTGTGTTTGTATGTACATCTGTATGTATGTGTGTGCGCATGTGTATGTGTGTTTGTGTGTACATCTGTAAGTATGTGTGTTTGTATGTACATCTGTAAGTATGTATGTGTGTGCGCATGTGTATGTGTGTTTGTGTGTACATCTGTAAGTATGTATGTGTGTGCATGTGTATGTGTGTTTGTGTGTACATCTGTAAGTATGTATGTGTGTGTGTATGTGTGTTTGTGTGTACATCTGTAAGTATGTATGTGTGTGTGCATGTGTATGTGTGTTTGTGTGTACATCTGTAAGTATGTATGTGTGTGCGCATGTGTATGTGTGTTAGTGTGTACATCTGTAAGTATGTGTGTGCGCATGTGTATGTGTGTTTGTGTGTACATCTGTAAGTATGTATGTGTGTGCGCATGTGTATGTGTGTTTGTGTGTACATCTGTAAGTATGTATGTGTGTGCATGTGTATGTGTGTTTGTGTGTACATCTGTAAGTATGTATGTGTGTGCGCATGTGTATGTGTGTTTGTGTGTACATCTGTAAGTATATATGTGTGAGCGCATGTGTATGTGTGTTTGTGTGTACATCTGTAAGTATGTATGTGTGTGTGCATGTGTATGTGTGTTTGTGTGTACATCTGTAAGTATGTATGTGTGTGCATGTGTATGTGTGCTTGTGTGTACATCTGTAAGTATGTATGTGTGTGTGCATGTGTATGTGTGTTTGTGTGTACATCTGTAAGTATGTATGTGTGTGCATGTGTAAGTGTGTTTGTGTGTACATCTGTAAGTATGTATGTGTGTGCGCACGTGTATGTGTGTTTGTGTGTACATCTGTAAGTATGTATGTGTGTGCGCATGTGTATGTGTGTTTGTGTGTACATCTGTAAGTATGTGTGTGCGCATGTGTATGTGTGTTTGTGTGTACATCTGTAAGTATGTGTGTGTGCATGTGTATGTGTGTTTGTGTGTACATCTGTAAGTATGTATGTGTGTGCGCATGTGTATGTGTGTTTGTGTGTACATCTGTAAGTATGTATGTGTGCGCATGTGTATGTGTGTTTGTGTGTACATCTGTAAGTATGTATGTGTGTGCGCATGTGTATGTGTGTTTGTGTGTACATCTGTAAGTATGTATGTGTGTGCGCATGTGTATGTGTGTTTGTGTGTACATCCGTAAGTATGTATGTGTGTGTGCATGTGTATGTGTGTTTGTATGTACATCTGTAAGTATGTATGTGTGTGCGCATGTGTATGTGTGTTTGTGTGTACATCTGTAAGTATGTATGTGTGTGCGCATGTGTATGTGTGTTTGTGTGTACATCTGTAAGTATGTGTGTGTGTGCGCATGTGTATGTGTGTACATCTCTAAGTATGTATGTGTGTGTGCATGTGTATGTGTGTTTGTGTGTACATCTGTAAGTATGTATGTGTGTGCGCATGTGTATGTGTGTTTGTATGTACATATGTAAGTATGTATGTGTGTGCACATGTGTATGTGTGTGCACATGTGTACATCTGTAAGTATGTATGTGTGAGCGCATGTGTATATGTGTTTGTGTGTACATCTGTAAGTATGTATGTGTGTGTGCATGTGTATGTGTATCTGTAAGTATGTATGTGTGTTTGTATGTACATCTGTAAGTATGTATGTGTGTGTGTATGTGTGTTTGTGTGTACATCTGTAAGTATGTATGTGTGTGCGCATGTGTATGTGTGTTTGTGTGTACATCTGTAAGTATGTATGTGTGTGCGCATGTGTATGTATGTATGTGTGTACATCTGTAAGTATGTATGTGTGTGCGCATGTGTGTTTGTGTGTACATCTGTAAGTATGTATGTGTGTGCGCATGTGTATGTGTGTTTGTGTGTACATCTGTAAGTATGTATGTGTGTGCGCATGTGTATGTGTGTTTGTGTGTACATCTGTAAGTATGTATGTGTGTGCATGTGTATGTGTGTTTGTGTGTACATCTGTAAGTATGTATGTGTGTGCGCATGTGTTTGTGTGTACATCTGTAAGTATGTATGTGTGTGCATGTGTATGTGTGTTTGTGTGTACATCTGTAAGTATGTATGTGTGTGCATGTGTATGTGTGTTTGTATGTACATCTGTAAGTATGTATGTGTGAGCGCATGTGTATGTGTGTTTGTGTGTACATCTGTAAGTATGTATGTGTGTGTGCATGTGTATGTGTGTACATCTGTAAGTATATATGTGTGTGCATGTGTATGTGTGTTTGTGTGTACATCTGTAAGTATGTATGTGTGTGCGCATGTGTATGTGTGTTTGTGTGTACATCTGTAAGTATGTATGTGTGTGTGCATGTGTATGTGTGTTTGTGTGTACATCTGTAAGTATGTATGTGTGTGCATGTGTATGTGTGTTTGTGTGTACATCTGTAAGTATGTATGTGTGTGCGCATGTGTATGTGGGTTTGTGTGTACATCTGTAAGTATGTATGTGTGTGCATGTGTATGTGTGTTTGTATGTACATCTGTAAGTATGTATGTGTGTGTGCATGTGTATGTGTGTTTGTGTGTACATCTGTAAGTATGTATGTGTGTGTGCATGTGTATGTGTGTTTGTGTGTACATCTGTAAGTATGTATGTGTGTGTGCATGTGTATTTGTGTTTGTGTGTACATCTGTAAGTATGTATGTGTGAGCGCATGTGTATGTGTGTTTGTGTGTACATCTGTAAGTATGTATGTGTGTGCGCATGTGTATGTGTGTTTGTATGTACATCTGTAAGTATGTATGTGTGTGCGCATGTGTATGTGTGTTTGTGTGTACATCTGTAAGTATGTATGTGTGTGCGCATGTGTATGTGTGTTTGTGTGTACATCTATAAGTGTGTTTGTGTGTACATCTGTAAGTATGTATGTGTGTGCATGTGTATGTGTGTTTGTGTGTACATCTGTAAGTATGTAAGTGTGTGTGCATGTGTATGTGTGTTTGTGTGTACATCTGTAAGTATGTATGTGTGTGCGCATGTGTATGTGTGTTTGTGTGTACATCTGTAAGTATGTATGTGTGTGCATGTGTTTGTGTGTACATCTGTAAGTATGTATGTGTGTGCGCATGTGTATGTGTGTTTGTGTGTACATCTGTAAGTATGTAAGTGTGTGTGCATGTGTATGTGTGTTTGTGTGTACTTCTGTAAGTATGTATGTGTGTGCGCATGTGTATGTGTGTTTGTGTGTACATCTGTAAGTATGTATGTGTGTGTGCATGTGTATGTGTGTTTGTGTGTACATCTATAACTATGTATGTGTGTGCATGTGTTTGTGTGTACATCTGTAAGTATGTATGTGTGTGTGCATGTGTATGTGTGTTTGTGTGTACATCTGTAAGTATGTGTGTGTGCATGTGTATGTGTGTTTGTGTGTACATCTGTAAGTATGTATGTGTGTGCGCATGTGTATGTGTGTTTGTGTGTACATCTGTAAGTATGTATGTGTGCGCATGTGTATGTGTGTTTGTGTGTACATCTGTAAGTATGTATGTGTGTGCGCATGTGTATGTGTGTTTGTGTGTACATCTGTAAGTATGTGTGTGTGCATGTGTATGTGTGTTTGTGTGTACATCTGTAAGTATGTATGTGTGTGCGCATGTGTATGTGTGTTTGTGTGTACATCTGTAAGTATGTATGTGTGCGCATGTGTATGTGTGTTTGTGTGTACATCTGTAAGTATGTATGTGTGTGCGCATGTGTATGTGTGTTTGTGTGTACATCTGTAAGTATGTATGTGTGTGCGCATGTGTATGTGTGTTTGTGTGTACATCCGTAAGTATGTATGTGTGTGTGCATGTGTATGTGTGTTTGTATGTACATCTGTAAGTATGTATGTGTGTGCGCATGTGTATGTGTGTTTGTGTGTACATCTGTAAGTATGTATGTGTGTGCGCATGTGTATGTGTGTTTGTGTGTACATCTGTAAGTATGTGTGTGTGTGCGCATGTGTATGTGTGTACATCTCTAAGTATGTATGTGTGTGTGCATGTGTATGTGTGTTTGTGTGTACATCTGTAAGTATGTATGTGTGTGCGCATGTGTATGTGTGTTTGTATGTACATATGTAAGTATGTATGTGTGTGCACATGTGTATGTGTGTTTGTGTGTACATCTGTAAGTATGTATGTGTGAGCGCATGTGTATATGTGTTTGTGTGTACATCTGTAAGTATGTATGTGTGTGTGCATGTGTATGTGTATCTGTAAGTATGTATGTGTGTTTGTATGTACATCTGTAAGTATGTATGTGTGTGTGTATGTGTGTTTGTGTGTACATCTGTAAGTATGTATGTGTGTGCGCATGTGTATGTGTGTTTGTGTGTACATCTGTAAGTATGTATGTGTGTGCGCATGTGTATGTATGTATGTGTGTACATCTGTAAGTATGTATGTGTGTGCGCATGTGTGTTTGTGTGTACATCTGTAAGTATGTATGTGTGTGCGCATGTGTATGTGTGTTTGTGTGTACATCTGTAAGTATGTATGTGTGTGCGCATGTGTATGTGTGTTTGTGTGTACATCTGTAAGTATGTATGTGTGTGCATGTGTATGTGTGTTTGTGTGTACATCTGTAAGTATGTATGTGTGTGCGCATGTGTTTGTGTGTACATCTGTAAGTATGTATGTGTGTGCATGTGTATGTGTGTTTGTGTGTACATCTGTAAGTATGTATGTGTGTGCATGTGTATGTGTGTTTGTATGTACATCTGTAAGTATGTATGTGTGAGCGCATGTGTATGTGTGTTTGTGTGTACATCTGTAAGTATGTATGTGTGTGTGCATGTGTATGTGTGTACATCTGTAAGTATATATGTGTGTGCATGTGTATGTGTGTTTGTGTGTACATCTGTAAGTATGTATGTGTGTGCGCATGTGTATGTGTGTTTGTGTGTACATCTGTAAGTATGTATGTGTGTGTGCATGTGTATGTGTGTTTGTGTGTACATCTGTAAGTATGTATGTGTGTGCATGTGTATGTGTGTTTGTGTGTACATCTGTAAGTATGTATGTGTGTGCGCATGTGTATGTGGGTTTGTGTGTACATCTGTAAGTATGTATGTGTGTGCATGTGTATGTGTGTTTGTATGTACATCTGTAAGTATGTATGTGTGTGTGCATGTGTATGTGTGTTTGTGTGTACATCTGTAAGTATGTATGTGTGTGTGCATGTGTATGTGTGTTTGTGTGTACATCTGTAAGTATGTATGTGTGTGTGCATGTGTATTTGTGTTTGTGTGTACATCTGTAAGTATGTATGTGTGAGCGCATGTGTATGTGTGTTTGTGTGTACATCTGTAAGTATGTATGTGTGTGCGCATGTGTATGTGTGTTTGTATGTACATCTGTAAGTATGTATGTGTGTGCGCATGTGTATGTGTGTTTGTGTGTACATCTGTAAGTATGTATGTGTGTGCGCATGTGTATGTGTGTTTGTGTGTACATCTATAAGTGTGTTTGTGTGTACATCTGTAAGTATGTATGTGTGTGCATGTGTATGTGTGTTTGTGTGTACATCTGTAAGTATGTAAGTGTGTGTGCATGTGTATGTGTGTTTGTGTGTACATCTGTAAGTATGTATGTGTGTGCGCATGTGTATGTGTGTTTGTGTGTACATCTGTAAGTATGTATGTGTGTGCATGTGTTTGTGTGTACATCTGTAAGTATGTATGTGTGTGCGCATGTGTATGTGTGTTTGTGTGTACATCTGTAAGTATGTAAGTGTGTGTGCATGTGTATGTGTGTTTGTGTGTACTTCTGTAAGTATGTATGTGTGTGCGCATGTGTATGTGTGTTTGTGTGTACATCTGTAAGTATGTATGTGTGTGTGCATGTGTATGTGTGTTTGTGTGTACATCTATAACTATGTATGTGTGTGCATGTGTTTGTGTGTACATCTGTAAGTATGTATGTGTGTGTGCATGTGTATGTGTGTTTGTGTGTACATCTGTAAGTATGTATGTGTGTGTGTGTGCATGTGTATTTGTGTTTGTGTGTACATCTGTAAGTATGTATGTGTGAGAGCATGTGTATGTGTGTTTGTGTGTACATCTGTATGTATGTGTGTGTGCATGTGTATGTGTGTTTTTGTGTACATCTGTAAGTATGTATGTGTGTGCGCATGTGTATGTGTATTTGTGTGTACATCTGTAAGTATGTATGTGTGTGTGCATGTGTATGTGTGTTTGTGTGTACATCTGTAAGTATGTATGTGTGTGCATGTGTAAGTGTGTTTGTGTGTACATCTGTAAGTATGTATGTGTGTGCACATGTGTATGTGTGTTTGTGTGTACAACTGTAAGTATGTATGTGTGTGCATGTGTATGTGTGTTTGTGTGTACATCTGTAAGTATATATGTGTGTGCGCATGTGTATGTGTGTTTGTGTGTACGTCTGTAAGTATGTAAGTGTGTGTGCATGTGTATGTGTGTTTGTGTGTACATCTTTAAGTATGTATGTGTGTGTGCATGTGTATGTGTGTTTGTGTGTACATCTGTATGTATGAATGTGTGTGCGCATGTGTATGTGTGTACATCTGTATATTTGATTGTGTGAGCGCATGTGCATGTGTGTACATCTGTATGTATGAATGTGTGTGCGCATGTGTCTGTGTGTACATCTGTATATATGATTGTGTGAGCGCATGTGCATGTGTGTACATCTGTATATATGATTGTGTGAGCGCATGTGTATGTGTGTACATCTGTATATATTATTGTGTGAGCCCATGTGTATGTGTGTACATCTGTATATATGATTGTGTGAGCGCATGTGTATGTGTGTACATCTGTATATATGATTGTGTGAGCGCATGTGTATGTGTGTACATCTGTATGTATGATTGTGTGCGCGCATGTGTATGTGTGTACATCTGTATATATGATTGTGTGAGCGCATGTGTATGTGTGTACATCTGTATATATGATTGTGTGAGCGCATGTGTATATGTGTACATCTGTATATATGATTGTGTGAGCGCATGTGTATGTGTGTACATCTGTATATATGATTGTGTGAGCGCATGTGTATGTGTGTACATCTGTATGTATGATTGTGTGCGCGTATGTGTATGTGTGTACATCTGTATATATGATTGTGTGAGCGCATGTGTATGTGTGTACATCTGTATATATGATTGTGTGAGCGCATGTGTATGTGTGTACATCTGTATATATGATTGTGTGAGCGCATGTGTATGTGTGTACATCTGTATATATGATTGTGTGAGCGCATGTGTATGTGTGTACATCTGTATGTATGATTCTGTGAGCACATGTGTATGTGTGTACATCTGTATATATGATTGTGTGAGCGCATGTGCATGTGTGTACATCTGTATATATGATTGTGTGAGCGCATTTATATGTGTGTACATCTGTATATATGATTGTGTGCGCGCATGTGTATGTGTGTACATCTGTATATATGATTGTGTGAGCGCCTGTGTATGTGTGTACATCTGTATATATGATTGTGTGAGCGCATGTGTATGTGTGTACATCTGTATATATGATTGTGTGAGCGCATGTGTATGTGTGTACATCTGTATGTATGATTGTGTGCGCGTATGTGTAAGTGTGTTTGTGTGTACATCTATACATATGATTTTGTGTGTAATATGTACTGGTAAGATACTGAACAAATAATTAGATTTCTCTTTCTTGTTTCCTTACCTATTTTCTTCACCGCTGGATGTTGAATATTTGATTTTGTGTGTTTGTGTGTACATCTGTAAGTATGTATGTGTGTGTGCATGTGTATGTGTGTTTGTGTGTACATCTGTAAGTATGTATGTGTGTGCGCATGTGTATGTGTGTTTGTATGTACATCTGTAAGTATGTATGTGTGTGCGCATGTGTATGTGTGTTTGTGTGTACATCTGTAAGTATGTATGTGTGTGCGCATGTGTATGTGTGTTTGTGTGTACATCTATAAGTGTGTTTGTGTGTACATCTGTAAGTATGTATGTGTGTGCATGTGTATGTGTGTTTGTGTGTACATCTGTAAGTATGTAAGTGTGTGTGCATGTGTATGTGTGTTTGTGTGTACATCTGTAAGTATGTATGTGTGTGCGCATGTGTATGTGTGTACATCTGTATATATGATTGTGTGAGCGCATGTGTATGTGTGTACATCTGTATATATGATTGTGTGAGCGCATGTGTATGTGTGTACATCTGTATGTATGATTGTGTGCGCGTATGTGTATGTGTGTACATCTGTATATATGATTGTGTGAGCGCATGTGTATGTGTGTACATCTGTATATATGATTGTGTGAGCGCATGTGTATGTGTGTACATCTGTATATATGATTGTGTGTGCGCATGTGTATGTGTGTACATCTGTATGTATGATTCTGTGAGCACATGTGTATGTGTGTACATCTGTATATATGATTGTGTGAGCGCATGTGCATGTGTGTACATCTGTATATATGATTGTGTGAGCGCATTTATATGTGTGTACATCTGTATATATGATTGTGTGCGCATGTGTATGTGTGTACATCTGTATATATGATTGTGTGAGCGCATGTATATGTGTGTACATCTGTATATATGATTGTGTGAGCGCATGTGTATGTGTGTACATCTGTATATATGATTGTGTGAGCGCATGTGTATGTGTGTACATCTGTATATATGATTGTGTGAGCGCATGTGTATGTGTGTACATCTGTATGTATGATTGTGTGCGCGTATGTGTAAGTGTGTTTGTGTGTACATCTATACATATGATTTTGTGTGTAATATGTACTGGTAAGATACTGAACAAATAATTAGATTTCTCTTTCTTGTTTCCTTACCTATTTTCTTCACCGCTGGATGTTGAATATTTGATTTTGTTTTGATTTGTACCTGTGGAAACATGACATATATTTAATTTATAAAACAGTAATACCACCACCACCACCACCACCAGTAATGCTACCACTACAAGTAGACCCACCATATCACCAGTATTACCACCATATCACCAGTATTACCAACATATCACCAGTATTACCAACATATCAGCAGTATTACCACCATATCACCAGTAGTACAACCATATCACCAATAGTACCATCATATCACCAGTATGACCACCATATCACCAATAGTACCACCATATCACTAGTAGTACAACTATATCACCAGTAGTACAACCATATCTCTAGTATTACCACCATATCACAAGTAGTACCATCATATCACCAGTTGTACCACCATATCACCAGTATGACCACCATGTCACCAATATTACCCCCATATCACCAGTATTACCACCATATCACCAGTAGTACAACCATATCACCAGTAGTACAACCATATCACCAGTAGTACAACCATATCACTAGTATTACCACCATATCACAATAGTACCACCATATCACCAGTAGTACAACCATATCACCAGTAGTACAACCATATCACTAGTATTACCACCATATCACCAGTAGTACAACCATATCACCAGTTGTACCACCATATCACCAGTTGTACCACCATATCACTAGTTGTACCACCATATCACCAGTAGTACCACCATATCACCAGTAGTACCACCATATCACCCGTAGTGCCAACATATCACCAGTAGTACCACCAGCACCATCACTACCAGTGCAGAGTGGAACAAGAACGGCTGCCTCTGCTTCACATATAATTTTTATGACCATTGTCTGCTGCTCTGGCTCATACATTTAGAGGAGTGGTGGTGCAGTAGCGGCTCTTTATGTGCGTGGGAAGGAGCGGGGTTATTAGTTAAAAGTGTTTTAAAGGTTAAAAGTACTCTCATCGGGTTACCGTGATTTCAGAGCTTTGGTAAACTGTTACACAAGAATAAAAATGATAAAAAACTCATGTCTAAATATGTACATGTGTATATGTTTACATCAAAAAGGGACTGCACTCGCTGGATTTAGATTAAAAAGAATCCTTGTGTTTTAATAGGACATCATAAACACGGTACCACAGATTGTTTTAAATCTAAATCCAGTGAGTGCTGTCCCTTTTTTAATTTATACAGATTATTTTTTGCATAGCAACCTGGTTGTCGTTCTATATGAAGATACAGGAGGAGTATATGTGTATATACCGGTATTTATATATGTGTACATATGTATGTATTTATATGTGTATGCTTGTATTTACAGACATATATACACATGTAAACACATAAATACATATGTATACATTTATAGACATATAAGTACATTGGAGCCTTTTGCTGTCAAGTAGCTGAAAACATATAAAAGCATATGTATGTAATATTCATCATTAATAAAGCGTTATAATGTGTTTGTACTGTAAATATTTCACATTCCAATGTTCTTCACATTTCAGAATATGTTCTAACGGGTAGATTACGAGTTTTGTCGGTAATGGTGTGCGGTGCTAACGAGCCTTTTTATCTCACCGCTCACTTAAGACAGCGCTGGTATTACGAGTTTTGCGGTAACAGGTGTGTTCGGTGCTAACGAGCCTTTTTATCTCACCGCTCACTTAAGACAGCGCTGGTATTACGAGTTTTGCGGTAACAGGGGTGCGGTGCTAACGAGCCTTTTTTTGTCACCGCTCCCTTAAGACAGCGCTGGTATTACGAGTTTTGCGGTAACAGGGGTGCGGTGCTAACGAGACTTTTTATCTCACCGCTCACTTAAGACAGCGCTGGTATTACGAGTTTTGCGGTAACAGGGGTGCGGTGCTAACGAGCCTTTTTATCTCACCGCTCCCTTAAGACAGCACTGGTATTACGAGTTTTGTGGTAACAGGGGTGCGGTGCTAACGAGACTTTTTTTCTCACCGCTCACTTAAGACAGCGCTGGTATTACGAGTTTTCTGAAAGCCGGCGTTAGCCTCAGAAAAGTGAGCATTGTGCAAAATTTTGCTCCACATCCCACCTCAATACCAGCGCTGCTTACAGTAGCGGTGAGCTGGCTAAACGTGCTCGTGCACAATTTCCCCATAGGAAACAATAGGGCTGAGCCGGCTGAAAAAAAACCTAACACCTGCAAAAAAGCAGCGTTCAGCTCCTAACGCAGCCCCATTGATTCCTATGGGGAAATAAAAGTTATGTCTGCACCTAACACCCTAACATGAACCCTGAGTCTAAACACCCCTAATCTTACACTTATTAACCCCTAATCTGCCGCCCCCGACATCGTCGCCACCTGCATTATACTATTAACCCCTAATCTGCCGCTCCGGACACCGCCGCCACCTACATTATACTTATGAACCCCTAATCGGCTGCCCCCAACATCGCCGACACCTACATTATATTTATTAACCCATAATATGCCGACCCCAATGTCGCTGCAACCTAACTACATTTATTAACCCCTAATCTGCCGCCCCCAACGTCGCCACCACTATAATAAAGTTATTAACCCCTAAACCTAAGTCTAACCCTAACCCCCCCTAACTTAAATATAATTTAAATAAATCTAAATAAAATAACTACAATTAAATACATTTTCTTTCATGTAATTGGCAAGAGTCCATGAGCTAGTGGCATAAGGGATATACAATCCTACCAGGAGGGGCAAAGTTTCCCAAACCTCAAAATGCCTATAAATACACCCCTCACCACACCCACAATTCAGTTTTTACAAACTTTGTCTCCTATGGAGGTGGTGAAGTAAGTTTGTGCTAAGATTTCTACGTTGACATGCACTGCTCAGCATTTTGAAGCCCGATTCCTCTTAGAGTACAGCGAATGTCAGAGGGACGTGGAGAGTATCACCTATTGAATGCAATGATTTTCCTAACGGGGGTCTATGTCATAGGTTCTCTGTTATCGGTCGTAGAGATTCATCTCCTACCTCCCTTTTCAGATTGACGATATACTCTCATATACCATTACCTCTACTAATAACTGTTTTAGTACTGGTTTGGCTATCTGCTATATGTGGATGGGTGTCTTTTGGTAAGTATGTTTTTTATTACTTAAGACACCTCAGCTATGGTTTGGCACTTTATGTAATTTATAAAGTTGTAAATATATGTATTGTACTTATATTTGCCTTGAGTCAGGTTCATGTATTTCCTTTTGCAGATTGTCAGTTTCATATTTGGGGAAAGTAAATATTAAGAAATATTTTTTCTTACCTGGGGTTTAGTCTTTTTTTAATTGACTACTTTGTTTCAAATTGCGGGCTGGATTAGGCTTGCGGGTGCACCAAATGCTACACTTTATTGCGTAATTTTTGGCGCGATAATTTCTTTCATGTAATTAGCAAGAGTCCATGAGCTAGTGACGTATGGGATATACATTCCTACCAGGAGGGGCAAAGTTTCCCAAACCTCAAAATGCCTATAAATACACCCCTCACCACACCCTCAAATCAGTTTTTTACAAACTTTGCCTCCTGTGGAGGTGGTGAAGTAAGTTTGTGCTAGATTCTACGTTGATATGCGCTCCGCAGCAGGTTGGAGCCCGGTTTTCCTCTCAGCGTGCAGTGAATGTCAGAGGGATGTGAGGAGAGTATTGCCTATTTGAATTCAATGATCTCCTTCTACGGGGTCTATTTCATAGGTTCTCTGTTATCGGTCGTAGAGATTCATCTCTTACCTCCCTTTTCAGATCGACGATATACTCTTATATTTACCATTACCTCTACTGATTCTCGTTTCAGTACTGGTTTGGCTTTCTACTACATGTAGATGAGTGTCCTGGGGTAAGTAAGTCTTATTTTCTGTGACACTCTAAGCTATGGTTGAGCACTTTTATATAAAGTTCTAAATATATGTGTTTAAACATTTATTTGCCTTGATTCAGGATGTTCAACGTTCCTTATTTTCAGACAGTCAGTTTCATATTTGGGATGATGCATATGAATAATTCAATTTTTTCTTACCTTAAAATTTGACTTTTTTTCCTGTGGGCTGTTAGGCTCGCGGGGGCTGAAAATGCTTCATTTTATTGCGTCATTCTTGGCGCAGACTTTCTTGGCGCAAAAATTTTCTTGTCATTTCCGGCGTCATACGTGTCGCCGGAAGTTGCGTCATTTTTTTTACGTTTTTGCGCCAAAAAATGTTGGCGTTACCGGATGTGGCGCCATTTTTGGCGCCAAAAGCATTTAGGCGCCAAATAATGTGGGCGGCTTTTTTGGCGCTAAAAAATTCGAGCGTCATTGTTGTCTCCACAATATTTAAGTCTCATTATTTATTGCTTCTGGTTGCTAGAAGCTTGTTCATTGGCATTTTTTTCCCATTCCTGAAACTGTCATTTAAGGAATTTGATCAATTTTGCTTTATATGTTGTTTTTTCTATTACATATTGCAAGATGTCTCAAATGGACTCTGAATCAGAAGCCACTTTTGTAAAAACGCTTAACTGAGTTTCAGTTCTACCAAAGCTAAGTTCATTTATTTTAAATGTTATAAATGTTTATCTTTAGCTATGGTTTGTAATAAGATATTATGTTATACTTTTACATGCGGATTCCATTAGTATTTATGCTTTATATATTTTCTTTTCTTACAAGAAATATTTAGAAGACTTATAAGAAATATTTTTCTGATTCTATGTTAAAGGCTTTGTCTGACTTCGTGCCTTCTAATAAAATTTTTAGGTCTTTTTCACTTCTTTTTTAATTATTGAAGTTTCAAATGACCAACAACATACTGATTTATCCTTCTCTGATGATGTTTTTTTCAGAAATTTTCTTCATCAGATATTGACACTAACAAATCTACTTTTTTATTATTTTTCAATTATTAAAGTACATTTGTTCTTTGTTGAAAAGGTGTTGATTATTTTGGATATTAAGGTAACTAGTTCTTTAAGACTAGCTGACATTATTTCTACCTATTTATTTCTTTAGAGGTTTTCTTTCCAATTCCCTATACTAGGGAATGGAATAGGCTGAGAATTTTCTTTTATTCCTTCTTCAAAAAGGTTTTAAACTATATTCTTTGCCAGCAGATAAACTCAATTTGGAGGGTTCTCCAATTTATTGGGGCTATCTCTAATTCTACTAATTATGCTATTGTTTCTATAGCAAAATAGTATTTATTTTCCTTTAGATAGTTGTATCTTATTTATGGAAAATTATTTAGTTTCAGGTACTTTTCTTGGTCCTGTGATTTATTTGGATATTGCAATTGCTTCATTTTCTCTGTTTACTTTAAGATCAAGTATCAGATTATGATTTATTTTAGCATTGTTAAAGGGACAACATTTACTAGACTAGGTGCTGTTGCATTTGTCTTGTTGTTTTGCATTTATTGATTATGCAAGTCCACTGTATTGGCTGGTCCTTTAAACTGGACTATCATGCTAATAATTTCATTTGTGTCTTCATTTTAATGTCTTCTGCTTTTTTAGCTAGAAGAATTTTGTGATTTTTTTTTAAAAAAAATCCATATTTCCTTTGTTCTAAGATAATCAATTATTTGTTTTATAATTGGATTCAATTCTTAACTGTTACTCTGGGCTTCAAGGTTGAGTTCTAAGACTAAAACTTTAAGCTTATATTAGTTTGGTTGTTCTTATTAAGGAACGAATTCCTGAGTTCTTTCCCAAGTAACATGTCTATATTTGGAGTTCGAAATCAGCTCCCTAATTTTGCGATGTACGTGCCGTATTCCAGCTTGGCTGGTAAGGGGCAGGTTAAGGCTTCTTTGAAATTTATTTTTTCCAAATTTCTTTGATTTTATTCCAGCAAGGCTAACACTTTCTTTAACTGTGTTTTCTGTCCTATATATTTTGGGTACTGTTGAAGCATGGCTTGGCACCCATGGTGTTCAAGCGCTGCTCAGACCTGGAATCTTCTGGGGTATTTCTTCCAGTTTCTTTTGAGGAACCGGGTTTTGGAGTTTTATTCAAACTATATTGCCTTTTTATGGTCTTTGATAGCATTATTTGTTTTCATTAGATACAATAAATGCATATTTTCATTTTTCTGTTTTCATTCAGATTATTTTCTGAGGATGCGGAATCTCATATGATTCACTTACTCTTCAGGACATAGTTAGAGGATTTTCTTTTCTAAAGCTCTTGATTCCTCACACAAGGGTCACCTTTTTTAGGTTTCCAGATAGTTTGTGTCACTGTCCTTGTCTCTATCAGACAAGGGATAATGTTATTGGGTTCCATCTATCGGTACCTTTAGTCTCTATTATTTCCTTCAGTTGCTATATACGCATAGAAGTTTTAGGTCTTATGACCACAGCATTGGATTCAATTCCCTTTGCTCATTTTCTCTAGAAAGAACCTTTCCAGTCTTTTATAAGTGTTGTTTCTTCAAGAACATGGTTGGAGGATCAATTTACCTAAAAGTTCGTTTGATTCCTCAGACAAGGGTAACCTTTTTTTAGGTTTCCTGATAGATTCAGTGTTCTTGATTCTGTCTCTGACGGACAAGAGGCGTCTGAAATTGGTTTCAGCTTATCGAAACCTTCAGTCTCAATCATTCCCTTCGGTAGCCTTATGCATGGAAATTCTAGGTCTTATGACTGCTGCATTGGACACGATTCCCTTTGCTCATTTTCACATGCGACCTCTTCAGCTCTGTATGCTGAACCAGTGGTGCAGGGATTATACAAAGATATCTCAATTAATATCTTTAAAACCGATTGTTCGACACTCTCTGACGTGGTGGACAGATCACCATCGTTTAGTTCAGGGGGCTTCTTTTTGTTCCTCCAACCTAGACTGTGATCTCAACAGATGCAAATCTGACAGGTTGGGGAGCTGTATGGGGGTTTCTGACAGCACAAGGGGTTTGGGAATCTCAGGAGGTGAGATTACCAATCAACATTTTTGGAACTCCGTGCGATTTTCAGAGCTCTTTAGTCGTGGCCTCTTCTAAAGAGAGAGTCGTTCATTTGTTTCTAGACGGACGATGTCACATCCGTGGCATATGTCAATCATCAAGGAGGAACTCACAGTCCTCTGGCTATGAAAGAAGTCTCTCGAATACTTGTATGGGCGGAATCCAGCTCCTGTCTAATTTCTGCTGTTCATATCCCAGGTATAGACAATTGGGAAGCGGATTATCTCAGTCGCCAAACACTACATCCGGGCGAATGGTTTCTTCACCCAGAGGTATTTCTTCAGATTGTTCAAATATGGGGACTTCCAGAAATAGATCTGATGGCTTCTCATCTAAACAAGAAGCTTCCCAGGTATCTGTCCAGATCCAGGGATCCTCAGGCGGAAGCAGTGGATGCATTGTCACTTCCTTGGAAGTATCATCCTGCTTATATCTTTCCGCCTATAGTTCTTTTTCCAAGATTCTAAAGAAACGTTTGTTTATTCTGCTGATGGCTCCAGCATGGCCTCACAGGTTTTGGTATGCGGATCTTGTCCGGATGGCCACTTGCCAACCGTGGACTCTTCCGTTAAGACCAGACCTTCTATCGCAAGGTCCTTTTTTCCATCAGGTTCTCAAATCCTTAAATTTGAAGGTATGGAGATTGAACGCTTGATTCTCAATCATAGAGGTTTCTCTGACTCTGTGATTAATACTATGTTACAGGCTCGTAAAACTGTATCTCGGAAGATATATTATCGAGTCTGGAAGTTTTTCATTTCTTGGTGTTTTTCTCATCATTTTTCTTGGCATTCTTTTAGAATTCCTAGAATTTTACAGTTTCTTCAGGATGGTTTGGATAAGGTTGGTCTGCAAGTTCCTTGAAAGGTCAAATCTCTGCTCTTTCTGTTCTTTTTCACAGAAAGATTGCTAGTCTTCCTGATATTCATTGTTTTGTACAAGCTTTGGCTCGTATAAAACCTGTTATTAAGTCAATCTCTCCTCCTTGGAGTTTGAATTTGGTTCTGGGGGCTCTTCAAGCTCCTCCGTTTGAACCTATGCATTCGCTGGACATTAAATTACTTTCTTGGAAAGTTTTGTTTCTTTTGGCCATCTCTTCTGCTAGAAGAGTTTCTGAATTATCTGCTCTTTCTTGTGAGTCTCCTTTTCTGATTTTTCATCAGGATAAGGCGGTGTTGCGAACTTCTTTTAATTTTTTACCTAAGGTTGTGAATTCTAACAACATTAGTAGAGAAATTGTGGTTCCTTCATTGTGTCCTAATCCTAAGAATTCTAAGGAAAACTTGTTGCATTCTTTGGATGTAGTTAGAGCTTTGAAATATTATGTTGAAGCTACTAAGGATTTCCGAAGACTTCTAGTCTATTTGTTATCTTTTCCGGTTCTAGGAAAAGTCAGAAGGCTTCTGCCTTTTCTTTGGCATCTTGGTTAAAATCTTTGTTTCATCATGCCTATGTCGAGTCGGGTAAAACTCCGCCTCAAAGGATTACAGCTCATTCTACTAGGTCAGTTTCTACTTCCTGGGCGTATAGGAATGAAGCTTCAGTTGATCAGATTTGCAAAGCAGCCACTTGGTCTTCTTTGCATTCTTTTACTAAATTCTACCATTTTGATGTGTTTTCTTCTTCTGAAGCAGTTTTTGGTAGAAAAGTACTTCAGGCAGCTGTTTCAGTTTGATTCTTCTGCTTATAATTTCAGTTTTTTTCAGTTTTTTTCATTATAAGATTTAAACTTTATTTTGGGTGTGGATTATTTTCAGCGGAATTGGCTGTCTTTATTTTATCCCTCCCTCTCTAGTGACTCTTGCGTGGAAGATCCACATCTTGGGTAGTCATTATCCCATACGTCACTAGCTCATGGACTCTTGCTAATTACATGAAAGAAAACATAATTTATGTAAGAACTTACCTGTTAAATTCATTTCTTTCATATTAGCAAGAGTCCATGAGGCCCACCCTTTTTTGTGGTGGTTATGATTTTTTTGTATAAAGCACAATTATTCCAATTCCTTATTTTTTATGCTTTCGCTCCTTTCTTATCACCCCACTTCTTGGCTATACGTTAAACTGATTTGTGGGTGTGGTGAGGGGTGTATTTATAGGCATTTTGAGGTTTGGGAAACTTTGCCCCTCTCGGTAGGAATGTATATCCTATACGTCACTAGCTCATGGACTCTTGCTAATATGAAAGAAATGAATTTAACAGGTAAGTTCTTACATAAATTATGTTTTTTTGGCGCCGGAAGGCACGTTCGTTGACGCAAGTTCGTCACTTCCGGCGTCATAGTTGATGCCGGGTTGTTCACACAGGGTTGTGTCGTTAGTGACACGAGTGTGTCATTTCCGGATGTGTTTGGCGCCAAAAAAATTTCAATTACGTTGTGTGCCATACTTGCCGCCAAATTTTTTACATTATTTATTACCCCATTGCTGTTTGCCTCTTGCTTTTTCTATGTCAGAGGGCTATGCTATTTGCATTTTTTCCCATTCCTGAAACTGTCATATAAGGCAATTGATAATTTTGCTTTATATGTTGTTTTTTCTTTACATTTTGCAAGATGTCTCAATCTGATCCTGTCTCAGAAGTATCTACTGGAACATTGCTGCCTGGCATCTGTAACGGTATAACCCTGGCATAAAAGGGCAGAGGCACAGGCAGCATACAGTAAATTTCCCCTCTCCCTCCCCCCAAGCATGAGTCAAAGCTCCATGGTGAGGGTCCAACAGATATCAGCAAAATGAATAGTTTATTTAAAAGCAGTACACATATTTATACACCCTGGCTTCAGGTTCCAGAGGGCATTGGTTAAACAGTAAAGCAAACATATGAACAATGCATCAAACCTCTAACAATTGTCTATTCACAGGTAAAACAGATTAACATATTAAGTTAACTGGGAAAGAAAGTTTACTCAGACAATCTGATGTTGGGCAGTCTAGTTAACATAATTACACAAAACACAATCAGTTTACCCAGACAGACTCCTGAGACACAATTAGATCTGAAACGTAAATAAAATACATCTTATTACAGAATATAAGAACAGCCCTTATTAGCTATTAAGTCCTTTATGCCCACTTGGTTTATAGAGTCACAATTGCTCCCACAAGGGGCACTCACACCCTGTACCCATCCTGTATTTATGGATACAGGGTGACATGGACATAAGACAGAGTTATGAAAGTACATGGGGTGTCCAGCATATAAAATTCCACATTTCCATGCAGTCTCTGGGTATCCTTAAGCCCATGTACCTCCAGCCCAAAGAATGTTCCATAACAGGCCCTCCAATGCACAGTGGCGAGATTGGTTTTGTCACATCTCTTCCCTTTTCCAAACAGACTAACAGGGTATCTGACCTCCTGCCGGTCAGTGCCCTGGTTAGTCCAGCAACCCACCCATAAAACACAATTAGTAGTACAGCCCACCCACAATAAATGGTTACTACACCTGAGTACGGGGAAAACTTGTCCAGGTGCCTCACCACAGCTGTGTGGGGGACTGGTACGCTGAATTGGTGGGTTGCGAGGTGGGCAGAGACCAGCTGTACTCTGCCCTGGTGCCAGCACTACCACAGAAGTAGCCTGGTGGGAGCCTGGTTGCTGGAGGGGGAGACCGATCATCTCCCCTTTGGACAAAGCACCATGCTGCTGTGGGGGGAGACCGACTCTCTCCCCTTTGGCTAAACAGCCCTGTTGCTGGGGGACAGGACCGACTGTCCCTACCCCCTGTGCTGTAAGTGCAGAGACCACGGTCCCATCTGCACAGTTGTGGGGCTTACTGTATCCCCCTGGTGCGTTAAGCTGCCGCTGGGGAGAGGGGGTAACAAGCTCTTCTCCCATACATACTTCCAGTCACTGGGGAATGGAGACTGGGCTCCCAATCCCCTGCATCTCACTCTGCTGCTGGGGGACAGGACCAACTGTCTCTGCCCCCTGTAACTCAGCCTGCCGCTGGGGAATGGAGTCTGGGCTCCCAATTCCCTGCATATCACTCTGCTGCTGGGGGACAGGACCAACTGTCTCTGCCCTCTGTAACTCAGCCTGCCGCTGGGGAATGGAGTCTGGGCTCCCAATTCCCTGCATATTCCTCTGCTGCTGGGGGACAGGACCAACTGTCTCTGCCCCCTGTAACTCAGCCTGCCACTGGGGAATGGAGTCTGGGCTCCCAATTCCCTGCATATTCCTCTGCTGCTGGGGGACAGGACCAACTGTCTCTGCCCCCTGTAACTCAGCCTGTCACTGGGGAATGGAGTCTGGGCTCCCAATTCCCTGCATATTCCTCTGCTGCTGGGGGACAGGACCAACTGTCTCTGCCCCCTGTAACTCAGCCTGCCGCTGGGGAATGGAGTCTGGGCTCCCAATTCCCTGTACATTCCTCTGCTGCTGGGGGACAGGACCAACTGTCTCTGCCCCCTGTAACTCAGCCTGCCGCTGGGGAATGGAGTCTGGGCTCCCAATTCCCTGCATATTCCTCTGCTGCTGGGGGACATGACCAACTGTCTCTGCCTCCTGTAACTCAGCCTGCCACTGGGGAATGGAGTCTGGGCTCCCAATTCCCTGCATATTCCTCTGCTGCTGGGGGACAGGACCAACTGTCTCTGCCCCCTGTAACTCAGCCTGCCTCTGAGGAATGGAGTCTGGGCTCCCAATTCCCTGCATATCACTCTGCTGCTGGGGACAGGACCAACTGTCTCTGCCCCCTGTAACTCAGCCTGCTGCTGGGGAATGGAGTCTGGGCTCCCAATTCCCTGCATATTCCTCTGCTGCTGGGGGACAGGACCAACTGTCTCTGCCCCCTGTAACTCAGCCTACCGCTGGGGAATGGAGTCTGGGCTCCCAATTCCCTGCAGGACCGGTGGAGAGACCTCGGTCCCATCTCCACCGGCCACCTGTGGTCCTTCCCAGTAAATCTCCACAATATCTTCCCAGCTGAATTGGTCTGGATTTGTGTCTTTCACCTTGCTGTCCTGCTGAGCCTTCCCAATGGAGTGGAAGAGATCTCGGTAGTCCTGCTCCAGTTCCCACTCCAGGGCTGCTAAGTGAGCCAGGTCTGGCTCTACCTCATGGGGGTCAGCCCAGTCATGCCTAGCCTCCCTCTCATAGAAAATGTCCTGAAGTCTTGTCTGCACAGGGCTCCCAAAGTCAGGCTCTGCAAAGGACTCCCATAACAAGCCAGGACCATCAAACTCCTCTCCCTCTGGCTTGTCATGCTTGGCTGTCCAGGGTATATACTGTGCCATATACCACCAGAGCGCCTGGTAGGCATCCTCCAGCCATAGCTCCTGCCATACCCGGTGCTCTAGTTCCTTCACCCATTCCTCCAGGGGCTGCTCTCCCAGGAAGGGCATCCGCAGGGCCACTTGCTTCTGCAACCGCTGCTCTTCACTGGGGAGACTCTTACCCTGCTGGTATTGTACATAATCCAGGGCCTGGTACCAGATGCCTTTCCTTAATGCATCCCGGCCATCCAGGTCCTCCTCCTCATATAACACTGCTGGTTCCATTCTGTTGCTTTTAGGGTCGCTGTACTGGGACATGCGTTGCCCCCAACTTGTAAATCCACAGAATGGTGTCTCCTGTAGCTGTCCTTCTGGCTGTGGGAACGATCCCGTCGCTTGCCACCAATTGTAACGGTATAACCCTGGCATAAAAGGGCAGAGGCACAGGCAGCATACAGTAAATTTCCCCTCTCTCTCCCTCCAAGCATGAGTCAAAGCTCCATGGTGAGGGTCCAACAGATATCAGCAAAATGAATAGTTTATTTAAAAGCAGCACACATATTTATACACCCTGGCTTCAGGTTACAGAGGGCATTGGTTAAACAGTAAAGCAAACATATGAACAATGCATCAAACCTCTAACAATTGTCTATTCACAGGTAAAACAGATTAACATATTAAGTTAATTAACTGGGAAAGAAAGTTTACTCAGACAATCTGATGTTGGGCAGTCTAGTTAACATAATTACACAAAACACAATCAGTTTACCTAGACAGACTCCTGAGACACAATCAGATCTGAAACATAAATAAAATACATCTTATTACAGAATATAAGAACAGCCCTTATTAGCTATTAAGTCCTTTATGCCCACTTGATTTATAGAGTCACAATTGCTCCCACAAGGGGCACTCACACCCTGTACCCATCCTGTATTTATGGATACAGGGTGACATGGACATAAGACAGAGTTATGAAAGTACATGGGGTGTCCAACATATAAAATTCCACATTTCCATGCAGTCTCTGGGTATCCTTAAGCCCATGAACCTCCAGCCCAAAGAATGTTCCATAACAAGCCCTCCAATGCACAGTGGCGAGATTGGTTTCGTCACAACATCGTTTCTACCAAAACTAAGTGCATTTGCTGTAAAATTGTGGAGATGCTGGGGCATATGTATCAATGTCTGGAGGACCTGATCCGATACTGCGGATCAGGTCCACCAGACCTCGCTGAATACGTCGAGCAATACGCTCGCCGTATTCAGCATTGCACCAGCAGCTCACAAGAGCTGCTGGTGCAATGCCACCCCCTGCAGACTTGCGGCCAATTGGCCGCCAGCAGGGGGGTGTCAATCAACCCGATCGTACTCGATCAGGTTGTATTGTGGCAATGTCTGTCCGCCTGCTCAGAGCATGTGGACAGGTTATGGAGCAGTGGTCTTTGTGACCGCTGCTTCATAACTGCTGTTTCTGGCGAGCCTGCAGGCTCTCCAGAAACACGGGGCATCAAGCTCCATTCGGAGCTTGATACATATGCCCCTATATCTCCTAATGTCATTTCTAATAGTTGTCATGATAAACCTTTACATGCAGAGAATATTTCCATAAGTAATAGTACATTGCCAGTTGTAGTTCCTTCAACCTCTAATGTACATGAGATACCTATGAATTTTAAAGAGTTTGTTTCTGATTCTATTCTGAAGGCTTTGTCTGCATTTCCGCATTCTAATAAACATAAAAAGGTCTTTTAAAACTTCTCATAAGGTTGATGAAATTTCAAATGACCGACAGCATAATGAATTATCCACTTCTGATGAGGATCTATCTGATTCAGAAGATCCTCCCTCAGATATTGACACTGACAAATCTTATTTATTTAAAATTGAATATATGCGTTCTTTATTAAAAGAAGTGTTAATTACTTTGGATATTGAGGAAACTAGTCCTCTTGATATTAAAACCAGTAAACATTTAAATTCTGTTTTTAAACCTCCTGTGGTTACTCCAGAGGTTTTTCCTATTCATGATGCTATTTCTGATATGATTTCTAAGGAATGGAATAAGCCGGGTACTCCTTTTAATCCTGCTGCAAGGTTTAAAAAATTGTATCCTTTACCAACAGTTTCAATAGAGTTTTGGGAAAAGATCCCCAAAGTTGATGGGCTATTTCTACTCTTGCTAAACAAACTACTATTCCTATGGAAGATAGTACTTCCTTTAAAGATCCTTTAGATAGGAAGCTTGAATCTTTTCTAAGGAAAGCCTATTTATATTCAGGTCATCTCCTTAGGCCTGCAATTACTTTGGCTGATGTTGCAGCTGCTTCAACTGTTCTGTTGGAGAATTTAGCGCAACAAGATTTGGATTCTGACTTATATAGCATTGTTAGTTTACTGCAACATGCTAATCATTTTATTTGTGATGCTATTTTTGATATTATCAAAATTGATGTTACATCCATGTCATTAGCTATTTTAGCTAGAAGAGCTTTGTGGCTTAAATCTTGGAATGCTGATATGACTTCTAAGTCTAGATTGCTATATCTCACTTTCCAAGGTAATTATTTATTTGGTTCTCAGTTGGATTCTATTATTTCAACTATCACTGGGGAAAGGGAGTTTTTTGCCTCAGGATAAAAAGCCTAAGGGTAAATCTAAAGCTTCTAATCATTTTTGTTCCTTTCGTCAGAATAAGGAACAAAAATCTAATCCTTCCCCCAAAGAATCTGTTTCCAATTGGAAGCCTTCCTCAAGTTGGAATATGTTATGGTGTAACCTGGATATCAAGGGTTAATACCAGATGAAAGATGCCCTGAATACAGGATCAGCAACACACAAACCCAGTTAATTCCCCCCAAACACAAGACCAAGCTCCATCTTGAGGGTAAAATAGAATGTGTTTTATTGAGGGCTATATGCCCAGTATTTATGCAAGTCTCCCACCTGGTTGACATTCCCTAGGAGACCAGATGGGGGATTGGAAAAAGATAGTACATTAGATAGAGGGAAGATGCCCTTGTACAGAATACAATAGAATTGCATTACTTAACCAAATAAACAATTAAACACAAGAAAACAATGGAGTCCTTCTTCACACCTGGCAGTCTGAACTCTGGAGGTGATTAAACAATGTGAACGCTTATCACTTAAACTTAATTACAGTAAACAATAGCTGCTGCCAGGAAACCTGTCTTTAGAAAATAGTTTCTCAAAGCTGAACAAAGTTAACCCTTCCAGTACTGAGAGAGGGGTCTGTCACAGAATAAATCCAAGCCTTTTAAGAAACCAAAGTCAGCCCCTAAGTCCGCATGAAGGTGCGGCCCTCATTCCAGCTCAGCTGGTAGGGGGCAGATTAAGGTTTTTCAAGGATGTTTGAGCAAATTCTGTCCAAAATCATTGGATTCAGAGCATCGTCTCTCAGGGGTACCGAATAGGATTCAGAGTAAAACCTCCTGTGAGAAGATTTTTTCTCTCACGCATCCCAGTAAATCCAGTAAAAGCTCAAGCTTTCCTGAAGTGTGTTTCAGACCTGGAGGTTTCAGGGGTAATCATGCCAGTTCCTTCTCAGGAACAAGGTCTGGGGTTTTATTTAAATCTATTCATTGTCCCAAAGAAAGAAAATTTGTTCAGACTAGTTCTGTATCTGAAAGTTTTGAATCGTTATGTAGGAGTACCAACTTTCAAGATGGTGACTATAAGGACTATTCTGCCTTTTGTTCAGCAAGGACATTATATGTCTACAATAGACTTGCAGGTTGCTTACCTTCATATTCCAATTCATCCATAACATTACCAGTTCCTGAGATTCTCTTTTCTAGACAAGCATTACCAATTTGTTGCTCTTCCATTTGGCCTAGCAACAGCTCCAAGAATCTTTTCAAAGGTTCTAGGTGCCCTACTCTCTGTAATCAGAGAACAGGGTATTGCGGTGTTTCCTTATTTGGACGATATCTTGGTACTAGCTCAGTCTTTACGTTCTGCACTCTCACACGAATCAACTAGTGTTGTTTCTTCAAAAACATGGTTGGAGGATCAATTTACCAAAGAGTTTCTTGATTCCTCAGACAAGGGTCACCTTTTTAGGTTTCCAGATAGATTCAGTGTCCATGACTCTGTCTCTAACAGACAAGAGACGTTTGAAATTGGTTGCAGCATGTCGGCACCTTCAGTCTCAGTTATTCCCTTCAGTGGCTATGTGCATGGAAGTTTTAGGCCTCATGACTGCAGCATCGGACGCGTATGTATGCTGAATCAATGGTGCCGGGATTATACAAAGATATCACAATTAATATCCTTAAATCCCAATGTTCGACACTTTCTGACGTGGTGGTTAAATCACCAATGTTTAGTTCAAGGGACCTCTTTTGTTCGGCCAACCTGGACTGTGATCACAACAGATGCGAGTCTTTCAGGTTGGGGAGCTGTCTGGGGATTTCTGACAGCACAAGGGGTTTGGAAATATCAAGAGGAGTGCTAAGTCATAGAGGTTTCTCTGACTCAGTAAATAGTACTATGTTACAAGCTTATAAATCTGTCTCTAGAAAGATTTATTATTGAGTTTGGAAGACTTACATTTCCTGGTGTTCTTATCATAAATTCTCTTGGCATTCTTTTAGAATTCCTAGAATTTTACAGTTTCTTCAGGATGGTTTGGATAAAGGATTGTCTGCAAGTACCTTGAAAGGACAAATCTCTGCTCTCTCTGTTTTATTTCACAGAAAGATTGCTAAACTTCCTGATATTCACTGTTTTGTACAGGCTTTAGCACGTATTAAGCCTGTCATTAAATCAATTTCTCCTCCTTGGAGTCTCACTTTGGTTTTGAAGGCGTTACAGGCTCTTCCATTTGAGCCTATGCATTCTTTGGACATTAAACAACTTTCTTGGAAAGTGTTGTACTTTTTGGCTATCTCTTCTGCTAGAAGAGTTTCTGAGCTATTTGCTCTTTCTTGTGAATCTCCTTTTCTGATTTTTCATCAGGATAAGGTGGTTTTACGGACTTCTTTTACATTTTTACCTAAGGTTGGGAATTCTAACAACATTAGTAGAAAAATTGTTGTCCCTTCTTTGTGTCCTAATCCAAAAAATTATTTGGAAAGATCCTTACATTCTTTGGATGTGGTAAGAGCTTTGAAATATTATGTTGAAGCTACTAAAGATTTCAGAAAGACTTCTAGTCTATTCGTTTTATTTTCTAGTCCTAGGAAAGGTCAGAAGGCTTCTGCTATTTCCTTGGCTTCTTGGTTAAAGCTTTTGATTCGTCAAGCTTATTTAGAGTCGGGTAAGACCCCGCCTCAGAGAATTACAGCTCATTCTACTAGATCAGTCTCCACTTTGTGGGCTTTTAAGAATGAAGCTTCTGTTGATCAGATTTGCAAAGCAGCAACTTGGTCTACTTTGCATACATTTACTAAATTTTACTGTTTTGATGTATTTGCTTCTTCTGAAGCGGTTTTTGGTAGAAAAGTTCTTCAGGCAGCTGTTTCAGTTTGATTCTTCTGCTGATGTTTTAAGTTTTTCTTATCATTAAAGAATAAACTTATTATTTGGGTTGTGGATTATTTTTTCAGCGGAAAATGGCTGTATTTGATTTCTTATCCCTCACTCTCTAGTGACTCTTGCGTGGAGTTCCACATCTTGGGTATTTGTTATCCCATACATCACTAGCTCATGGACTTTTGCCAATGACATGAAAGAAAACATAATTTATGTAAGAACTTACCTGAGTCCATGAGGCCCACCCTTTTTATGGTGGTTTTGATTTTTTTGTATAAAGCACAATTATTCCAAATTCCTTTTTTGATACTTTTTACTCCTTTTTTTTATCACCCCACTTCTTGGTTATTCATTAAACTGAATTGTGGGTGTGGTGAGGGGTGTATTTAGAGGCATTTTGAGGTTTGGGAAACTTTGCCCCTCCTGGTAGGATTGTATATCCCATACGTCACTAGCTCATGGACTCTTGCCAATATGAAAGAAATTAATTTATCAGGTAAGTTCTTACATAAATTATGTTATTCCTATTTAAAACTAAATACTTACCTATAAAATAAACCCTAAGCTAGCTACAATATAACTAATAGTTACATTGTATCTAGCTTAGGTTTTATTTTTATTTTACAGGCAAGTTTGTATTTATTTTAACTAGGTAGAATAGTTATTAAGCCGGACAGATAGCTCAGAAGCCGGACAGATAGCTCAGCATGCTAAGGCACTGTGGCTGAGCTCTGTAGCAACCCAAGGGTTGCAGGTTCGATCCCCGGTGAGGTCCACTCAGCCTTTCATCCGTCCGAGGTTGATAAAATGAGCAGTGCCTTGAGACCGTTACGGGTGATTAGCCGCACTTTACAAGTACCCAATACAATACATTATTAAATAGTTATTAACTATTTAATAACTACCTAGCTAAAATAAATACAAAAGTACCTGTAAAATAAAACCTAACCTAAGTTACAATTGCACCTAACACTACACTATAATTAAATTAAATCCATAAATTAACTACAATGAAATAAAATTATCTAAAATTATCTGAAGTTCAATCCTATTGGCTGATCCAATCAGCCAATAGGATTGAGCTCACATTCTATTGGCTGTTCCAATCAGCCAAAAGAATGCAAGCTCAATTCTATTGACTGATTGCATCAGCCAATAGGATTTTTCCTACCTTAATTCCGATTGGCTGATAGAATTCTATCAGCCAATCGGAATTGAAGGGACACCATCTTGGATGACGTCATTTAAAGGAACCTTCATTCTTCGTTTGGACTTCGTTGGAAGAGGATGCTCCGCGTCGGCTGGATTGAAGATGGACCCGCTCCGCGCCGGATGGATGAAGATAGAAGTTGCCGCCTGGCTGAAGACTTCTGCCCGTCTGGAGGACCACTTCTGCCCAGCTTCTTGGAGGACTTCGGCCCGGCTGGGTGAAGACGTCTCAAGGTAGGGTGATCTTCAAGGGGTTAGTGTTAGGTTTTATTAAGGGGGATTGGGTGGGTTTTAGAATAGGGTTGGGTGTGTGGGTGGTGGGTTTTAATGTTGGTGGGGTATTGTATTTTTTTTTACAGCTGATTACTTTGGGGCAATGCCCTGCAAAAAAGCCCTTTTAAGGGCTATTTGTAATTTAGTA
Source organism: Bombina bombina (assembly GCF_027579735.1). Lineage (NCBI taxonomy): Eukaryota > Metazoa > Chordata > Amphibia > Anura > Bombinatoridae > Bombina > Bombina bombina. The sequence continues at coordinate 636,457,888 of NC_069505.1, read as the reverse complement.
TAGGGTAGGGAATTTTATTATTTTGGTGGGCTTTTTTATTTTATTAGGGGGATTAGATTAGGTGTAATTCGTTTAAAAAAATTGTAATTATTTTTTTATTTTCTGTAATTTAGTGTTTGTTGTTTTTCGTACTTTAGTTTATTTAATTTAATTGTATTTAATTGTAGTTAGTTTAGGTAATTAATTTAATTATAGTTAGGCTGACCATATTGCCACTTTAAAAAGGGACACATATAAAAAATACATATGTCAGGGCTGTTTTCAGGGCTGTTTAAAGAAATGTTTTGTATAAGAACCCATGTATTTTTCATATGTGTTCCTACTTAAAGCGGCAATATGGTCAGCCTAATTATAGTGTAGTGTTAGGTGTAATTGTAACTTAGGTTAGTGTTTAATTTACAGGTAAATTTGTATTTATTTTAGCTAGGTAGTTATTAAATAGTTAATAACTATTTAATAGCTATTGTACCTAGTTAAAATAAATACAAACTTGCCTGTAAAATAAAAATAAATCCTAAAATAGCTACAATGTAATTATTAATTATATTGTAGCTCTCTTACGCCTAGATTTAGAGTTTTGCTTTAGAAGGGGTGCGTTAGCTACGCGTGCTTTTTTCCCCCCGCTCCTTTTAAACAACGCTGGTATTTAGAGTTCACAGAATGGCTGCGTTAAGCTCCAAAAAGGGAGCGTACAGGCATATTTACCGCCACTGCAACTCTCAAAACCAGCGGTGCTTACGGACGCGGCCAGCTTAAAAAACGTGCTCGTGCACGATTCCTCCATAGGAAACAATGGGGCAGTTTGAGCTGAAAAAAAAAACCTAACACCTGCAAAAAAGCAGCGTTCAGCTCCTAACGCAGCCCCATTGTTTCCTATGGGGAAACACTTCCTAAGTCTGCACCTAACACCCTAACATGAACCCCGAGTCTAAACACCCCTAACCTTACACTTATTAACCCCTAATCTGCCACCCCCGCATATTATTTTTAACCCCTAATCTGCCGCTCCGTACACCGCCGCAACCTACGTTATCCCTATGTACCCCTAATCTGCTGCCCCTAACACCGTCGACCCCTATATTATATTTATTAACCCCTAATCTGCCGCCCCCAATGTCGCTGCCACCTACCTACAATTATTAACCCCTAATCTGCCGACCGGACCTCACCGCTACTCTAATAAATGTATTAACCCCTAAAGCTAAGTCTAACTCTAACCCTAACACCCCCCTAAGTTAAATATAATTTTATTCTAACGAAATAAAATAATTCTTATTAAATAAATTAATCCTATTTAAAGCTAAATACTTACCTGTAAAATAAACCCTAATATAGCTACAATATAATTAATAATTATATTGTAGCTATTTTAGGATTAATATTTATTTTACAGGCAACTTTGTATTTATTTTAACTAGGTACAATAGCTATTAAATAGTTAATAACTATTTAATAGCTACCTAGTTAAAATAATTACAAAATTACCTGTAAAATATCAGAACAGCCAATAGAATGCAAGCTCAATCTGATTGGCTGATTGGATCAGCCAATCCGATTGAACTTGAATCTGATTGGCTGATTCAATCAGCCAATCAGATTTTTCCTACCTTAATTCCGATTGGCTGATAGAATCCTATCAGCCAATCCGAATTCGAGGGACGCCATCTTGGATGACGTCATTTAAAGGAACCTTCATTCGGACTTAGGACGTCGTTAGAAGAGGATGGATCCGCGTCGGCTGCTTCAAGATGGTCCCGCTCCGCGCCGGATGGAAGAAGATAGAAGATGCCGCTTGGATGAAGATGTTTGCCGGTCCGGATCTCCTCTTCTTGCCGGATAGGATGAAGACTTTGGAGCCTCTTCTGGACCTCTTCTTGCCGGATAGGAGGAAGACTTCGGACCCTCTTCTGGACGGATCGGTGATACCCGGCGTGGTGAAGACAAGGTAGGAAGATCTTCAGGGGCTTAGTGTTAGGTTTTTTAAGGGGGGTTTGGGTTAGATTAAGGGTATGTGGGTTGTAATGTTTGGGGGGGTATTGTATGTTTTTTTACAGGCAAAAGAGCAGAATTCTTTGGGGCATGCCCCGCAAAAGGCCCTTTTACGGGCTGGTAAGGTAAAAGAGCTTGAAAATTTTATTTTAGAATAGGGTAGGGCATTTTTTTATTTTGGGGGGCTTTGTTATTTTTTTAGTGGGCTTAGAGTAGGTGTAATTAGTATAAAATTCTTGTAATCTTTTTTTATTTTTTGTAATTTAGTGGGGGGGGGGGTTTGGAATTTAGTGGGGTTTTTTTTGGAATTTAGTGTTTTGTTTTTTTTTGTAATATAGTTTAGTTGATTTAATTGTAGATAATTGTAGGTAGTTTATTTAATTAATTTATTGATAGTGTAGTGTTAGGTTTAATTGTAACTTAGGTTAGGATTTATTTTAAAGGTAATTTTGTAATTATTTTAACTAGGTAGCTATTAAATAGTTATTAACTATTTAATAGCTATTGTACCTGGTTAAAATAAATACAAAGTTGCCTGTAAAATAAATATAAATCCTAAAATAGCTACAATATAATTATTCGTTATATTGTAGCTATATTAGGGTTTATTTTACAGGTAAGTATTTAGATTTAAATAGGAATAATTTATTTAATAAGATTTATTTTATTTTGTTAGATTAAAATTATATTTAATTTAGGGGGTGTTAGGTTTAGGGTTAGACTTAGCTTTAGGGGTTAATACATTTATTAGAGTAGCGGCGAGGTCCTGTCGGCAGATTAGGGGTTAATACTTGAAGTTTTGTGTCGGCGATGTTAGGGAGGGCAGATTAGGGGTTAATACTATTTATTATAGGGTTTGCGAGGCGGGAGTGAGGCGGTTTAGGGGTTAATACATTTATTATAGTGGCAGCGAGGTCCGGTCGGCAGATTAGGGGTTAATAAGTGTAGGTAAGGTAGCGGCGATGTTGGGGGGGGGCAGATTAGGGGTTAATAAATATTATGTAGGGGTCGGCGATGTTAGGGGCAGCAGATTAGGGTACATAGGGATAATGTAGGTTGCGGCGGTGTGCGGTCGGCAGATTAGGGGTTAAAAAATTTATTAGAGTGGCGGCGATGTGGGGGGGCCTCGGTTTAGGGGTGCATAGGTAGTTTATGGGTGTTAGTGTACTTTAGAGCACAGTAGTTAAGAGCTTTATGAACCGGCGTTAGCCCAGAAAGCGCTTAACTCCTGGCTTTTTTCTGCAGCTGGAGTCTTGTCGTTAGAGTTCTAACGCTCACTTCAGCCAAGACTCTAAATACTGGCGTTAGAAAGATCACATTGAAAAGATAGGATACGCAATTGACGTAAGGGGATCTGCGGTATGGAAAATTCGCGGCTGGAAAGTGAGCGTTAAACCCTTACCTACAAGACTCTAAATACCAGCGGGCGACCAAAACCAGTGTTAGGAGCCCCTAACGCTGGTTTTGACGGCTAATGCAGAACTCTAAATCTAGGCGTTAGGGTTTATTTTATAGGTAAGTATTTAGTTTTAAATATGAATAATTTAGTTAATTGTAGTAATTTTATTTAGATTTATTTAAATTATATTTAAGTTAGGGGGGTTAGGTTTAGGGTTAGACTTAGATTTAGGGGTTAATACATTTAATATAGTAGCGGCGACGTTGGGGGCGGCAGATTAGGGGTTAATAAATGTAGGTAGGTGTCGGCGATGTTAGGGACGGCAGATTAGGGGTTAATAAAATTTAACTAGTGTTTGCAAGGCGGGAGTGTGGTGGTTTAGGGGTTAATATATTTATTAAAGTGGCGGCGATGTCCGGTCGGCAGATTAGGGGTTAAATTTTTTATTTTAGTGTTTGCAATGGGGGGGGGCTCGGTTTAGGGGTTAATAGGTAGTTTATGGGTGTTAGTGTACTTTTTAGCACTTTAGTTAAGAGTTTTATGTTACGGCGTTAGCCCATAAAACTCTTAACTACTGACTTTTAAATGCGGTAGGAGTCTTGACAGGAGAGGCTGTACCGCTCACTTTTTCCAGCAATCGTAATACCGGCGTTAGGAAAATCCCATTGAAAAGATAGTATACGCAATTGACGTAAGTGGATTTGCAGTATGCTAAAATTGCAGAAAAAAAGTGAGCGGTACACCTATACCTGCCAGACTCGTAATACCAGCGGGCGTTAAAAAGCAGCGTTGGGACCTCTCAACGCTGCTTTTTAAGGCTAACGCAAGACTCGTAATCTAGGTGTTATTTTTTTAAATAGATATTCATATATATCTGTATATATCTATACCTATAAATAATTATCACCTAGATTGCGAGTTTTGCGCTAAACAGAGTGCGAAACTAACACCCAAAAAGTTCCATTATTTCACTCTCCATATCGCTGCCATTACGAGTTACTGAAAAACCTCCTTTTGCGTGCGATATGGTGGCGTTAAGCTTCATACCACCCAAAATCCAAGGGCTGCTTTGACGTGCTCATGCACGCTTTCCCCCATACACATCAATATTAGGGGAGAGAGAACACCTGAAGTGCGGAATGAAAAATCTCCACAACGCAACCCCATTGATGTCTAGGGGGAAAAAAAGTTACATTTAAACCTAACACCCTAACATAAACCCTGAGTCTAAACACCTCTAATCTGCCGCCCCCGACATCACTGACACCTAAATAAAGTTATTAACCCCTAATCTGCCGTCCCCGACATTGCCGACACTAATACAAGTTATTAACCCCTATTCCGCCGATCCTGGACATCACCGACATTATAATAAAGCTATTAACCCCTAATCCTTTGCTCCCCGACATCGCCAACACTATAATAAAGTTATTAATCCCTGAACCTCCGGCCTCTCACATTGCTGCTACTAGGTAAACCTAATAACCCATAAACCGCCAGCCCCCCTACATTGCAAAACACTAAATTAAACTATTAACCCCTAAACCTAACACCCCCCTAACTTTAAATTATAATTGCAATATCCCTATCTTAAAATAAATAAAAAACTTACCTGTGAGATAAAAATAAACCTAACATAATTTAAATTAACCTAACATAACTATTCTAATAAAATAAAAAACTACCAATTAAAAAATCTAAATTACAAATTTAAAAAGCAACACTACGAAAAAAATAAAAAATCTAAAATTACAAAAACTAAAAAACACTAAGCTTACAAAAAATAATAAACAAAATTATTAAAAATAAAAACAATTACACCTAATCTAATAGCCCTATAAAAATAAAAAAAGCCCCCTAGCCTACAATAAACTACCAATAGCCCTTAAAATGGCCTTTGTAGGGCATTGCCCTAAGTTAAATAGCTCTTTTACCTGTAATAAAAATACAAAGTCCCTCCAACAGTAAAACCCCCCACCTAACCAACCCCCCAAAATAAAAAAACCTGACAAAAAAGGGCATTTAGCTCTTTTTCAAAGCCCTAATCTAAAAAAAAAAAAAAAATAATAAAAAAATAAATCTAACACTCACCCCAGAATATCTACTCACGGTTCCTGAAGTCCGGACATCCATCTCCATCCAAGCAGCGATATCTTAATCCATCCCGGGGGCGTCTTCTATCTTCATCCCGGCGGCGCGGAGAGGAGCCATCCTGGAAGCCAAAGACATCCTGCGCGGAGCTTCCTCTTCATATGGTCACCGCCGTACACTGAAGTTGAATGCAAGGTAGATGTTTCAAAATGGCGTACCTTGCATTCCTATTGACTGATTTGATTCTTCAAATTCAAATCAGCCAATAGGATGAGAGCTTCTGAAATCCTATTGGCTGTTCAAAACAGCCAATAGATTCATAGCTACTGAAATCCTATTGGTTGTTCAAATCAGCCAATAGGAATTCAGTAGCTCTCATCCTATTGGCAGTTTTGAACAGCCAATAGGATTTCAGAAGCTCTCATACTATTGGCTGAAATGCATTTGAATAATCAAATGAGCCTATAGGAATGCATGGTACGCCATTTTGAAACAGCTACCATGCGTTTAACTTCAGTGTACGGCGGTGACCGTATGAAGAGGATGCTCCACGCAGGATGTCATCGGCTTCCAGGATGGTTCTGCTCCGCGCCGCCAGAATTAAGATAGAAGATGCCCCCGGGATGGATAAAGATATCGCCGCCTGGATGAAGACATCTCGCTGCCTGGATGGAGATGGATGTCCGGACTTCAGGAAATGTGAGTAGATATTCTGGGGTTAGTGTTAGTTTTTTTCTTCATTTTTTGGGGTGATTTTTTTTTTTAAATTAGGGCTTTGGGCTTTTTTAAAAGAGCTGAATGCCCTTTTAAGTGCAATGGGCTTAGTTTTTTTTTAGAGCTAGGTTTTTTTTTGGGGGGGGGGGTTGGTTGGTGGTGGGTTTTACTGTCTGAGGGACTTTGTATTTTTTTTCCAGGTAAAAGAGCTGTTTAACTTAGGGCAATGCCCTACAAAAGTCCCTTTTAAGGGCTATTGGTAGTTTATTGTAGGCTAGGGGGTGTTTTAATTTTGGGGGCTTTTTTATTTTATAGGGCTATTAGATTAGGTGTAATTGTTTTTATTTTTGATAATTTCATTTTTTATTTTTCGTAATTTAGTGTTATGTTTTGTAATTTTAGATTTTTTTTAATTTTTTTTCATAGTGTTAGATTTTTTAAAATTTGTAATTTAGATTTTTTAATTGGTTGTTTTATTTTATTTTATTGGAATAGTTATGTTAGGTTAATTTAAAGTTTAATGATAGGTTTATTTGTATTTCTTTTTTTTTTAAGATAGTAAAATTGTAATTTTAATTTAAAGTTAGGGGGTGTTAGGTTTAGGGGTTAAAAGTTTAATTTAGTGTTTTGCGATGTTGGGGGGTGGCGGTTTAGGGGTCAATAGGTTTATTTAGTGGCGGGAATGTGGGGGCCCGGCGGTTTAGGGGTTAATAGGTTTATTTAGTTGCAGCGATGTGGGAGGCCGGAGGTTTAGGGGTCAATAGGTTTATTTAGTGGCGGTGATGTGGGAGGCCGGAGGTTTAGGGGTTAATAACTTTATTATAGTGTCGGGGGTGGCGGTTTAGGGGTTAATAGGTAGTTTATGGGTGTTAGTGTACTTTGTAACATTTTAGTTCTGAGTTTTGTGAAACATTTTTGTTACGCAAAACTTATAACTACTGCTCTCAGATGGCGGTATGGATCGTGTCGGTATAGGCTGTAACACAAGCTTTATAGCCTCAATGCACAACCTGCAATACCGGCGCTATGAAATACCCACACAAAAACGTCATTTTTTTTAGTGCGGAATGGATGTTGCGTTGCAGGCTAAAATGCATGCCGTATAGCTATACTGACAAGACTCATAATATGCGTTCCTGGCCATTACACTGGAATTGCCATTTTTTCAGCATTAAAAACAGTAAGGCAAAACTCGTAATCTAACCGCATGTGAATAATATATATATATTTACCAAAATACCATTATATATATGTATTTATACTATCCTACATATTACTTAAAGTCTGTGATAAGCATACGGCTATCCTACATACTAATTAATGCCTGGGATAGGAATAAGGCTATCCTACATATTAATTAATGCCTGGGATAAGCTTAAAGCTACACTACGTACTAAATAATGCCTGGGATAAGCATAAGGCTATCCTACATACTAAATAATGCCTGGGATAAGCATAAGGCTATCCTATGTACTAATTAATGCCTGGGATAAGCATAAGGCTATGCTACATACTAATGCCTGGGATAAGCATAAGGCTATCCTACATACTAACTAATGCTTGGGATAAGCATAAGGATAGCCTACATACTAAATAATGCCTGGGATAAACATAAGGCTATCCTACATACTAATTACTGCCTATAATAAGTATAAGACTATACTATATACTAAATAATGCCTGGGATAAGCATAAGGATAGCCTACATACTAATTAATGCCTGGGATAAGCATAAGGCTATCCTACATACTAATTAATGCCTGGGATAAGCATAAGGCTATCCTACGTACTAACTAATGCCTGGGATAAGCATAAGGCTATCCTACATACTAATTACTGCCTATAATAAGTATAAGACTATACTATATACTAATTAATGCCTGGGATAAGCATAAGGCTATACTACATACTAAATAATGCCTGGGATAAGCATAAGGATAGCCTACATACTAATTAATGCCTGGGATAAGCATAAGGCTATCCTACATACTAATTAATGCCTGGGATAAGCATAAGGCTATACTACATACTAAATAATGCCTGGGATAAGCATAAGGCTATCCTACATACTAATTAATGCCTGGGATAAGCATAAGGCTATACTACATACTAAATAATGCCTGGGATAAGCATAAGGATAGCCTACATACTAAATAATGCCTGGGATAAGCATACGGCTATCCTACATACTAATTAATGCCTGGGATAAGCATACTTGTATCCTACATACTAATTAATGCCTGGGATAAGCATAAGTCTATCCTATGTACTAATTACTGCCTGGGATAAGCATAAGGCTATTCTACATATTAATTAATAACTGGGATAAGCATAAGGCTATCCTATGTACTAATTAATGCCTGGGATAAACATAAGGCTATTCTACATACTAATTAATACCTGGGACAAGCATAAGGCTATCCTACCTATTAATTAATGACTGGGATAAGCATAAGGCTATCCTTCATATTTATTAATGCTTGGGATAAGCATAAGAATATCCTACGTACTAATTACTGCCTGGGATAAGCATAATGCTACCCTACATACTAATTAATGCCTGGGATAAACATAATGCTACCCTACATACTAATTAATACCTGGGACAAGCATAAGGCTATCCTATGTACTAATTTCTGCCTGAGATAAGCGTTTGACTGGAAAAGGGCTTAATATGTTTATGTATATGTATACATATCATTTTTAACCCTTTGAGTGCTAAGCATTTTCCCACCTGGGTGCTAAGGTTTTTTTAAAGGTTTTTTTTATTTAATGTTTTTAAAAATAAGGCTATCCTATGTACTAATTAATGCCTGGGATAAGCATAAGGCTATGCTACATACTAATGCCTGGGATAAGCATAAGGCTATCCTACATACTAACTAATGCCTGGGATAAGCATAAGGATAGCCTACATACTAAATAATGCCTGGGATAAACATAAGGCTATCCTACATACTAATTACTGCCTATAATAAGTATAAGACTATACTATATACTAAATAATGCCTGGGATAAGCATAAGGATAGCCTACATACTAATTAATGCCTGGGATAAGCATAAGGCTATCCTACATACTAATTAATGCCTGGGATAAGCATAAGGCTATCCTACGTACTAACTAATGCCTGGGATAAGCATAAGGCTATCCTACATACTAATTACTGCCTATAATAAGTATAAGACTATACTATATACTAATTAATGCCTGGGATAAGCATAAGGCTATACTACATACTAAATAATGCCTGGGATAAGCATAAGGATAGCCTACATACTAATTAATGCCTGGGATAAGCATAAGGCTATCCTACATACTAATTAATGCCTGGGATAAGCATAAGGCTATACTACATACTAAATAATGCCTGGGATAAGCATAAGGCTATCCTACATACTAATTAATGCCTGGGATAAGCATAAGGCTATACTACATACTAAATAATGCCTGGGATAAGCATAAGGATAGCCTACATACTAAATAATGCCTGGGATAAGCATACGGCTATCCTACATACTAATTAATGCCTGGGATAAGCATACTTGTATCCTACATACTAATTAATGCCTGGGATAAGCATAAGTCTATCCTATGTACTAATTACTGCCTGGGATAAGCATAAGGCTATTCTACATATTAATTAATAACTGGGATAAGCATAAGGCTATCCTATGTACTAATTAATGCCTGGGATAAACATAAGGCTATTCTACATACTAATTAATACCTGGGATAAGCATAAGGCTATCCTACCTATTAATTAATGACTGGGATAAGCATAAGGCTATCCTTCATATTTATTAATGCTTGGGATAAGCATAAGAATATCCTACGTACTAATTACTGCCTGGGATAAGCATAATGCTACCCTACATACTAATTAATGCCTGGGATAAACATAATGCTACCCTACATAATAATTAATGCCTGGGATAAACATAATGCTACCCTACATACTAATTAATACCTGGGACAAGCATAAGGCTATCCTATGTACTAATTTCTGCCTGAGATAAGCGTTTGACTGGAAAAGGGCTTAATATGTTTATGTATATGTATACATATCATTTTTAACCCTTTGAGTGCTAAGCATTTTCCCACCTGGGTGCTAAGGTTTTTTTAAAGGTTTTTTTTATTTAATGTTTTTAAAATTTTATATTTTTTTTACTTTTTTTTATTTATTTCAGATCCCCAAGACTTACACTGTTGGAAAGGTTAGGCGATTACCTTTCCAATGGTGGGTCTTGGGGGTCTGTAGCTGTTTAGATACCTGAGATACAGGCTTCTAAGCAGCATGCCCCCTGCTCTGAGCCGTCATTAGCACCAGAGTGGGAAACTCTCTGACTGCTCAGAGCCGTCATTAACACTCAAGGGGTTAAACAATTTTAATGTGTTTTGACCCCTTGCGCTATTCATCATACTGTATAATATAGATCTATGCCCAACAAGTGACAACCAAGTCTTGCTGTTACTGGGCTTTCAGCATCTGCCTTGATATGGTAATGGGGCACGATCTGTGTCACTGTCTGTAACAATCTCTGTTGGTGCAGGAGGCAGATGCGCGGCCCAGTGGCCAAGGTGTAGGGACCTTACGCTACAGAAAAACAGTTGAAGGGAGAGTGAGGGGGGACTCTACACTATGGAAAAGGGTGGGGGTATAAATTAACAATCGTGGGGAGGTTGGGGGACCCATACTCTACAGAAAAAATTATAATAAATTCATAGAAAAATGACCAAATCGGACAAACTTTGGACATCGGAAGCTGAATGTCTAATTGATAGCCACAACAACTTTTGGTTAGTAGATTAGCAAGTTTTTGGTCGCAACTATGCAAACTTGACAAGAATAATAGGCCTAGATTTAGAGTTGGGCGGTAGCCGTCAAAACCAGCGTTAGAGGCTCCTAACGCTGGTTTTTACCGCCCTCTGGTATTTGGAGTCAGTCAGGAAAGGGTCTAACGCTCACTTTTCAGCCGCGACTTTTCCATACCGCAGATCCCCTTACGTCAATTGTGTATCCTATCTTTTCAATGGGATCTTTCTAACTCCGGTATTTAGAGTCGTGGCTGAAGTGAGCGTTAGAAATCTAACGACAAAACTCCAGCCGCAGAAAAAAGTCAGTAGTTAAGAGCTTTCTGGGCTAACGCCGGTTTATAAAGCTCTTAACTACTGTACTAAAGTACACTAACACCCATAAACTACCTATGTACCCCTAAACCGAGGTCCCCCCACATCGCCGCCACTCGATTAAATTTTTTTAACCCCTAATCTGCCGACCGCCACCTACGTTATACTTATGTACCCCTAATCTGCTGCCCCTAACACCGCCGACCCCTATATTATATTTATTAACCCCTAACCTGCCCCCCACAACGTCGCCGCCAGCTACCTACAATAATTAACCCCTAATCTGCCGCTCCGTAAACCGCCGCTACCTACATTATCCCTATGTACCCCTAATCTGCTGCCCCTAACACCGCCGACCCCTATATTATATTTATTAACCCCTAATCTGCCCCCCTCAACGTCGCCTCCACCTGCCTACACTTATTAACCCCTAATCTGCCGAGCGGACTGCACCGCTACTATAATAAAGTTATTAACCCCTAACCCGCCTCAATAACCCTATAATAAATAGTATTAACCCCTAATCTGCCCTCCCTAACATCGCCGACACCTAACTTCAATTATTAACCCCTAATCTGCCGACCGAATCTCGCCGCTACTGTAATAAATGGATTAACCCCTAAAGCTAAGTCTAACCCTAACACTAACACCCCCCTAAATTAAATATAATTTAAATCTAACGAAATAAATTAACTCTTATTAAATAAATTATTCCTATTTAAAGCTAAATACTTACCTGTAAAATAAACCCTAATATAGCTACAATATAAATTATAATTATATTATAGCTATTTCTTTCATGTAATTAGCAAGAGTCCATGAGCTAGTGACGTATGGGATATACATTCCTACCAGGAGGGGCAAAGTTTCCCAAACCTCAAAATGCCTATAAATACACCCCTCACCACACCCACAAATCAGTTTTACAAACTTTGCCTCCTATGGAGGTGGTGAAGTAAGTTTGTGCTAGATTCTACGTTGATATGCGCTCCGCAGCAAGTTGGAGCCCGGTTTTCCTCTCAGCGTGCAGTGAATGTCAGAGGGATGTGAGGAGAGTATTGCCTATTTGAATGCAGTGATCTCCTTCTACGGGGTCTATTTCATAGGTTCTCTGTTATCGGTCGTAGAGATTCATCTCTTACCTCCCTTTTCAGATCGACGATATACTCTTATATATACCATTACCTCTACTGATTCTCGTTTCAGTACTGGTTTGGCTTTCTACAAACATGTAGATGAGTGTCCTGGGGTAAGTATATCTTTTTTTCTGTGACACTCTAAGCTATGGTTGGGCACTTTGTTTATAAAGTTCTAAATATATGTATTCAAACATTTATTTGCCTTGACTCAGAATGTTCAACATTCCTTATTTTTCAGACAGTCAGTTTCATATTTGGGATAATGCATTTCAAATTGATAATTTTTTTCTTACCTTCAAAAAATTTGACTCTTTTTCCCTGTGGGCTGTTAGGCTCGCGGGGGCTGAAAATGCTTCATTTTATCGCGTCATTCTTGACGCAGACTTTTTTGGCGCAAAAAAAAAAAAAAAAAAATCTTTTTCGTTTCCGGCGTCATACGTGTCGCCGGAAGTTGCGTCATTTTTTGACGTTATTTTGCGTCAAAGATGTCGGCGTTCCGGATGTTGCGTCATTTTTGGCGCCAAAAGCATTTAGGCGCCAAAAATGTGGGCGTCTTTTTTGGCGCCAAAAAATATGGGCGTCACTTTTGTCTCCACATTATTTCAGTCTCATTTTTCATTGCTTCTGGTTGCTAGAAGCTTGTTCTTTGGCATTTTTTCCCATTCCTGAAACTGTCATTTAAGGAATTTGATCAATTTTGCTTTATATGTTGTTTTTTCTCTTACATATTGCAAGATGTCTCACGTTGCATCTGAGTCAGAAGATACTACAGGAAAATCGCTGTCTAGTGCTGGATCTACCAAAGCTAAGTGTATCTGCTGTAAACTTTTGGTAGCTATTTCTCCGGCTGTTGTTTGTACTAATTGTCATGACAAACTTGTTAATGCAGATAATATTTCCTTTAGTAAAGTACCATTGTCTGTTGCAGTTCCCTCAACATCTATGGTGCAGAATGTTCCTGATAACATAAGAGATTTTGTTTCTGAATCCATCAAGAAGGCTATGTCTGTTATTTCTCCTTCTATTAAACATAAAAAATCTTTTAAAACTTCTCTCCCTACAGATGAATTTTTAAATGTACATCATCATTCTGATTCTGATGACTCTTCTGGTTCAGAGGATTCTGTCTCAGAGATTGATGTTGATAAATCTTCATATTTATTTAAAATGGAATTTATTCGTTCTTTACTTAAAGAAGTACTAATTGCTTTAGAAATAGAGGATTCTGGTCCTCTTGATACTAATTCTAAACGTTTAGATAAAGTATTTAAATCTCCTGTGGTTATTCCAGAAGTTTTTCCTGTTCCTAATGCTATTTCTGAAGTAATTTCCAAAGAATGGGATAAATTGGGTAATTCTTTTACTCCTTCTAAACGTTTTAAGCAATTATATCCTGTGCCGTCTGACCGATTAGAATTTTGGGACAAGATCCCTAAAGTTGATGGGGCTATTGCTACTCTTGCTAATATGAAAGAAATGAATTTATCAGGTAAGTTCTTACATAAATTCTAGGTCTTATGACTGCTGCATCGGACGCGATCCCCTTTGCTCGTTTTCACATGCGACCTCTTCAGCTTTGTATGCTGAATCAATGGTGCAAGGATTACACAAAGATATCTCAATTAATATCTTTAAAACCGATTGTTCAACATTCTCTAACATGGTGGACAGATCACCATCGTTTAATTCAGGGGGCTTCTTTTTTGCTTCCGACCTGGACTGTAATTTCAACAGATGCAAGTCTCACAGGTTGGGGGGCTGTGTGGGGATCTCTGACGGCACAAGGAGTTTGGGAATCTCAGGAGGTGAGATTGCCGATCAATATTTTGGAACTCCGTGCAGTTTTCAGAGCTCTTCAGTTTTGGCCTCTTCTGAAGAGAGAAACGTTCATTTGCTTTCAGACAGACAATGTCACAACTGTGGCATACATCAATCATCAAGGAGGGACTCACAGTCCTCTGGCTATGAAAGAAGTATCTCGAATTTTGGTTTGGGCGGAATCCAGCTCCTGTCTAATCTCTGCGGTTCATATCCCAGGTATAGACAATTGGGAAGCGGATTATCTCAGTCGCCAAACGTTGCATCCGGGCGAATGGTCTCTTCACCCAGAGGTATTTCTTCAGATTGTTCAAATGTGGGAACTTCCAGAAATAGATCTGATGGCGTCTCATCTAAACAAGAAACTTCCCAGGTATCTGTCCAGATCCCGGGATCCTCAGGCGGAGGCAGTGGATGCATTATCACTTCCTTGGAAGTATCATCCTGCCTATATCTTTCCGCCTCTAGTTCTTCTTCCAAGGGTAATCTCCAAGATTCTGAAGGAATGCTCGTTTGTTCTGCTGGTAGCTCCGGCATGGCCTCACAGGTTTTGGTATGCGGATCTTGTCCGGATGGCCTCTTGCCAACCGTGGACTCTTCCGTTAAGACCAGACCTTCTGTCGCAAGGTCCTTTTTTCCATCAGGATCTAAAATCCTTAAATTTAAAGGTATGGAGATTGAACGCTTGATTCTTGGTCAAAGAGGTTTCTCTGACTCTGTGATTAATACTATGTTACAGGCTCGTAAATCTGTATCTAGAGAGATATATTATAGAGTCTGGAAGACTTATATTTCTTGGTGTCTTTCTCATCATTTTTCTTGGCATTCTTTTAGAATACCGAGAATTTTACAGTTTCTTCAGGATGGTTTAGATAAGGGTTTGTCCGCAAGTTCCTTGAAAGGACAAATCTCTGCTCTTTCTGTTCTTTTTCACAGAAAGATTGCTGTTCTTCCTGATATTCATTGTTTTGTACAAGCTTTGGTTCGTATAAAACCTGTCATTAAGTCAATTTCTCCTCCTTGGAGTTTGAATTTGGTTCTGGGAGCTCTTCAAGCTCCTCCGTTTGAACCTATGCATTCATTGGACATTAAATTACTTTCTTGGAAAGTTTTGTTCCTTTTGGCAATCTCTTCTGCCAGAAGAGTTTCTGAATTATCTGCTCTTTCTTGTGAGTCTCCTTTTCTGATTTTTCATCAGGATAAGGCGGTGTTGCGAACTTCTTTTGAATTTTTACCTAAAGTTGTGAATTCCAACAACATTAGTAGAGAAATTGTGGTTCCTTCATTATGTCCTAATCCTAAGAATTCTAAGGAGAAATCGTTGCATTCTTTGGATGTTGTTAGAGCTTTGAAATATTATGTTGAAGCTACTAAGTCTTTCCGAAAGACTTCTAGTCTATTTGTTATCTTTTCCGGTTCTAGAAAAGGCCAGAAAGCTTCTGCCATTTCTTTGGCATCTTGGTTGAAATCGTTAATTCATCTTGCCTATGTTGAGTCGGGTAAAACTCCGCCTCAGAGGATTACAGCTCATTCTACTAGGTCAGTTTCTACTTCCTGGGCATTTAGGAATGAAGCTTCGGTTGATCAGATTTGTAAAGCAGCAACTTGGTCCTCTTTGCATACTTTTACTAAGTTCTACCATTTTGATGTATTTTCTTCTTCTGAAGCAGTTTTTGGTAGAAAAGTACTTCAGGCAGCGGTTTCAGTTTAAATCTTCTGCTTATGTTTTTCATTAAACTTTATTTTGGGTGTGGATTTTTTTCAGCAGGAATTGGCTGTCTTTATTTTATCCCTCCCTCTCTAGTGACTCTTGCGTGAAAAAATCAACATCTTGGGTAGTCATTATCCCATACGTCACTAGCTCATGGACTCTTGCTAATTACATGAAAGAAAACATAATTTATGTAAGAACTTACCTGATAAATTCATTTCTTTCATATTAGCAAGAGTCCATGAGGCCCACCCTTTTTTGTGGTGGTTATGATTTTTTTGTATAAAGCACAATTATTCCAATTCCTTATTTTATATGCTTTCGCACTTTTTTCTTATCACCCCACTTCTTGGCTATTCGTTAAACTGATTTGTGGGTGTGGTGAGGGGTGTATTTATAGGCATTTTGAGGTTTGGGAAACTTTGCCCCTCCTGGTAGGAATGTATATCCCATACGTCACTAGCTCATGGACTCTTGCTAATATGAAAGAAATGAATTTATCAGGTAAGTTCTTACATAAATTATGTTTTTAGGATTTATATTTATTTTACAGGTAACTTTGTATTTATTTTAACCAGGTACAATAGCTATTAAATAGTTAAGAACTATTTAATAGCTAAAATAGTTAAAATAATTACAAAATTACCTGTAAAATAAATCCTAACCTAAGTTACAATTAATCCTAACACTACACTATCAATAAATAAATTAAATAAAATACCTACAATTACCTACAATTAAACCTAACACTACACTATCAATACATTAATTAAATACAATACCTACAAATAACTACAATTAAATAAACTAACTAAAGTACAAAAAATAAAAAAGAACTAAGTTACAAAAAATAAAAAAATATTTACAAACATTAGAAAAATATTACAACAATTTTAAACTAATTACACCTACTCTAAGCCCCCTAATAAAATTACAAAGCCCCCCAAAATAAAAAAATGCCCTACCCTATTCTAAATTAAAAAAGTTCAAAGCTCTTTTACCTTAGAAGCCCTGAACAGGGCCCTTTGCGGGGCATGCCCCAAGAAATTCAGCTCTTTTGCCTGTAAAAAAAACATACAATACCCCCCCCCCAACATTACAACCCACCACCCACATACCCCTAATCTAACCCAAACCCCCTTAAATAAACCTAACACTAAGCCCCTGAAGATCTTCCTACCTTATCTTCACCTCGCCGGGTATCACCGATCGGTCCTGGCTCCGATATCTTCATCCAACCCAAGCGGGGGCTGGCGATCCATAATCCTGCGGCTGAAGAGGTCCAGAAGAGGCTCCAAAGTCTTCATCCTATCCGGGAAGAGGAGGCGATCCAGACCGGCAACCATCTTGATCCAAGCGGCATCTTCTATCTTCATCCGATGAGGAACGGCTCCATTGTGAAGACCTCCAGCGCGGATCAATCTTCTTCCGATGACGTCCAACTGAAGAATGACGGTTCCTTTAAGGGACGTCATCCAAGATGGCGTCCCTCGAATTCCGATTGGCTGATAGGATTCTATCAGCCAATCGGAATTAAGGTAGGAAAATTCTGATTGGGTGATGGAATCAGCCAATCAGAATCAAGTTCAATCCGATTGGCTGATCCGATAAGCCAATCAGATTGAGCTTGCATTCTATTGGCTGATCGGAACAGCCAATAGAATGCGAGCTCAATCTGATTGGCTGATCGGATCAGCCAATCGGATTGAACTTGATTCTGATTGGCTGATTCCATCAGCCAATCAGAATTTTCCTACCTTAATTCCGATTGGCTGATAGAATCCTATCAGCTAATCGGAATTCGAGGGACGCCATCTTGGATGACGTCCCTTAAAGGAACCGTCATTCTTCAGTTGGACGTCGTCGGAAGAAGATTGATCCGCGCTGGAGGTCTTCACGATGGAGCCGTTCCTCATCGGATGAAGATAGAAGATGCCGCTTGGATCAAGATGGTTGCCGGTCTGGATCGCCTCCTCTTCCCGGATAGGATGAAGACTTTGGAGCCTCTTCTGGACCTCTTCAGCCGCAGGATTATGGATCGCCAGCCCCCGCTTGGGTTGGATGAAGATTTTGGAGCCAGGACCGATCGGTGATACCCGGTGAGGTGAAGATAAGGTAGGAAGATCTTCAGGGGCTTAGTGTTAGGTTTATTTAAGGGGGGTTTGGGTTAGATTAGGGGTATGTGGGTGGTGGGTTGTAATGTTGGGGGGGGGGTATTGTATGTGTTTTTTTACAGGCAAAAGAGCTGAATTTCTTGGGGCATGCCCCGCAAAGGGCCCTGTTCAGGGCTGATAAGGTAAAAGAGCTTTGAACTTTTTAAATTTAGAATAGGGTAGGGCATTTTTTTATTTTGGGGGTCTTTGTTATTTTATTAGGGGGCTTAGAGTAGGTGTAATTAGTTTAAAATTGTTGTAATATTTTTCTAATGTTTGTAAATATTTTATTATTTTTTGTAACTTAGTTCTTTTTTATTTTTTGTACTTTAGTTAGTTTATTTAATTGTAGTTATTTGTAAGTATTGTATTTAATTAATTTATTGATAGTGTAGTGTTAGGTTTAATTGTAGATAATTGTAGGTAGTTTATTTAATTTATTTATTGATAGTGTAGTGTTAGGTTTAATTGTAACTTAGGTTAGGATTTATTTTACAGGTAATTTTGTAATTATTTTAACTATTTTTATTTCGATTTAAATTATATTTAATTTAGGGGGGTGTTAGGGTTAAAGTTAGACTTAGCTTTAGGGGTTAATAAATTTATTAGAGTAGCGGTGAGCTCCTGTCGGCAGATTAGGGGTTAATACTTGAAGTTAGGTGTCGGCAATGTTAGGGAGGGCAGATTAGGGGTTAATACTATTTATTATAGGGTTATTGAGGCGGGAGTGAGGCGGATTAGGGGTTAATAAATTTATTATAGTAGCGCTCAGGTCCGGTCGGCAGATTAGGGGTTAATAAGTGTAGTTAGGTGTAGGCGACGTTGGGGGCAGCAGATTAGGGGTTAATAAATATAATATAGGGGTCGGCGATGTTAGGGCAGCAGATTAGGGGTACATAGGGATAATGTAGGTGGCGGGGGTGTACGGAGCGGCAGATTAGGGGTTAAAAATAATATGCAGGGGTCAGCGATAGCGGGGGCGGCAGATTAGGGGTTAATAAGTGTAAGGTTAGGGGTGTTTAGACTCGGGGTACATGTTAGAGTGTTAGGTGCAGACGTAGGAAGTGTTTCCACATAGAAAACAATGGGGCTGCGTTAGGAGCTGAACGCGGCTTTTTTGCAGGTGTTAGGTTTTTTTTCAGCTCAAACTGCCCCATTGTTTTCTATGGGGGAATCGTGCACAAGCACGTTTTTGAAGCTGGCCGCGTCCGTAAGCACCGCTGGTATCGAGAGTTGAAGTTGCGGTAAATATGCTATACGCTCCTTTTTTGGAGCCTAACGCAGCCATTCTGTGAACTCTAAATACCAGCGGTATTTAAAAGGTGCGGCCAGAAAAAAGCCAGCGTAGCTAACGCACCCCTTTGGCCGCAGAACTCTAAATCTAGGCGATAGTGAACTGTACTGAGGAGGCAATAAACTACAAGTAAATAGTTACCCAGCAGCAGGAAATATATGTGATGAATAAATACATTTCCTAATTCTAGTATCAATTTTGCTTCATTCTCTTGGAATCCTTTGTTGAAGAAGCAGCAATGCACTACTGGGAGCTGATTTAGCATGCTGGTTGAGCCAATGACAAGAGGCATATATTTGCAACTACCAATCAGTAGCTAGATCACAATAGTGCATTGCTGCTTCTGAGCCTACCTAGGTATGCTTTTCATCAAGGGATACCAAGAGAATGAAACAAATTAGAAAATAAACGTGAATTGGAAGGTTGCTTAAAATTGCATGTTGATCAGAATGATGACAGCTTCATTTTTAATTTATTGTCCCTTTAAAATTGCTTTAATTATTATCATCATAATCATTTTTGCATTAAAGGAGATATTAACATTTTCAAACAAATGCAAATAATTTATTATTTGCAGTTCTCTAAAGTTGAATGCACTCCTTTTGATAAGCCTATGAAGTTTTTTTTTTATTATTCTTGTTTTTAGCTTGCAATAGGCTCTTGTTTACTTAATATTGTTGTATAACTATGATTTGTGGCTGAGTATTTATGTTGCAGTCTTTAGGACACCAGTGAGCAGAACTACTGAGACTGCTGCAGTAGCACTCTTTACCTTTATCTATGATTGATATCATTCTTACTTCACTGTTAGTAGATTTGTCATGCGGTCCTATGCGGTGCCTAATTTTCCTTATTTCTTACTAAGATTGATCCGTGACTTGGTGCCAGTGTCTTCACTAAAGTGCAGCCTCAAGTGAACTCCAGAAACCTATAGACATTTATTTATCTTATTATTTTTTTGTATTGCTTGATTTGCACTTTTTTTAGTGATCTTTTTTCTTAGTTTATTTTATGTTTCACATTTGTTAACAGATAGCATGTCTCCTTCCTTCTGTTTGGTGGTAGTGATTTATCTAACGCTGATTCTTACACCTCGGTGGGCAGTAATGACCCCTGTGAATTAAGAAAGAGTACAGGATGGGTTTTACTGTACTCTTTAACAAAGAGATAAAAATACTGTCCCTTTAACTTGTTTGGTGCCAGAGAGTTAGATTATATCACAACCCACTGTTGCATTGGTAGCAGAATAATATATTACACAATAACTATTTTAGCCCAGTAAATGGTCTCACTAATACAAAGGTGTCTGACTACTGGAGCGCCACTCTAGACAGGAAACGTGACCTCCACTCAAATTGTTTTTTTCATCTTTTTTTAAATAAACTTTAATGTAACAAACCAATAGACACAATAATTCTGAAAACTAAACATTTTGCTTTCTTGTTTTTAATGTTCATTCACAGAGGTCTATGCTGATTGTCATTTATAAGGTTAAATAAACTGAGTCATTACATTAACATATATATATATATATATATATATACAGTATATACGCTCTTGTAACGATTATTGCAAGTTATAAATACATCATCTCAGGGACGTGCCAGGTAACTTACAATAGTCATTACTAGAGCTTATACTTTACCCATACAGGACATATGTAATAAATGACAATCAGCATAAACCTCTGTGCATCAACATTAAGAACAAGAAAATAAAATGTTTAGTTTGCAACATTAAAGTTCATTTAAAAATAAAAGCAAACAAAAAAACAATTTGAGTGGAGGTCACATGTTTCCTGTCTAGAGTGGCGCTCCAGCAGACAGACACAATCTCTAATAATCAGCAGTCATATTTGTTGTCTACACAGAGTAATTTCCTGGCTTTATTTTATACTGTGTCTTATACAACAAAAATATAGTATATTATATGTCTGACTTCCTTGTGCAGGGCCCTGATCAGTGTATCTAGCGCAGGATTCTTACCCAGAATGCAGCATTATTATTATGTCAGAGTGAATCTAGTGCATGATTCTCACACAAGCACCATCATCCCTTACCCAGAATGCACCACCATCCCTTACCCAGAATGCACCATCACCCCATACCCAGAATGCAGCATTATTATTATGTCAGAGTGAATCTAGTGCATGATTCTCACACAGGTACCATATACCCATACCCAGAATGCACCATCACCCCATACCCAGAATGCACCATCACTCCATACCCAGAATGCCCCATCACCCCATACACAGAATGCACCATCACTCCATACCCAGAATGCAACATCACTCCATACCCAGAATGCAACATCACTCCATACCCAGAATGCACCATCACCCCATACACAGAATTCAGCATTATTATTATGGTCACTGTATCTAGCGCAGGATTCTTACCGTGGCACCATATACCCAGAATGCAGCATAAAGAGGCTCATCGAAGGTGGCAGTGAAGGTGTGTAACTCTCTGATCGGTTTACAAAGCTCATTAAAGGTCAGGCGCCCAGCCCCATAGTCCAGCAGTATTCGTACTGTGTCACATGATAAAGGGCGTAATGAGGTGACTATATTGTTATGTCTCACGGAAAGACTTTTATTTTCACTCCATAAACACCAGGACTTGTTATTATTTCCTATCCCAGACTCCTTTCCTCTTCTCTCCATACTGGGATAACAGACCCCTACACGCCAGAGCCCCGATTTACTGATCTGCACTTCCCAGCAATGTAGTCCTGAGGAAAAGCTCCTGGTGCTTAATACCTGAGAATAATCTGTAAATCTGTCTGGTGTATCTGGTCGCTGCTGTTTTATACGTGAGCAGGATGCAGTTTTCAGGTCATCTGATACAAAAACTTCATTATGAGCTGTTTCTACATCTAGTAATATATCTGAGATCGCAACCTTATCCATGTTGTACAGTTCTAAATCTGATATATGTTCCTGGTCAGCTCGTCCTTCTCTTTTTCCAGCTGCTGGATCAGATTAGAGATTGTGAGTAAAGCCTGCTCCTGCTGCCGGGTGATCTCACTCAGGACTCGCTTCTCTAGGTCTTCCAGCTGTTTCCTGATGTCCCTAATCAGGGCAGTGTGTCGCTCTGTTACACCAGCTGCTTTCTCTTGCACCCCTCTCCTGTGTTCCTGCAGACTCTGGACTCTTTTCTCAGTCTTCTCTCTCTTTGTGGTCAGTTTCTGCAGAACAGCTTTCAGTTTCTCTTTCTTTTTCTCAGAAGCCTCATTCAGCAGCTCCACCTGATGCTCAGACAGATGGGGAAGGAAACAAAACTTACAATATATATCTATTCAGTATAGGGTGTGGTTAGATTATGATAGATGCTAGTTTCCATATGGCTAAAGGAATGTCAGATGTCACAGCTGTCACATTACTGCAGTAAACATAATACAGACAGACACAGGAAGCAGAAAGACGAGGAACAGACTGGAGCACAGCTTTGCAGTTTTCTTGTTCTTAATGTTCATGCACAGAGGTTTATGCTGATTGTCATTTATAAGGTAAATAACATATGTCCTGTTAGGGTAAATTATAAGCTATAGTAATGATTATTGCAAATTATAAATACATCATCTCAGGGACGTACCAGGTAACAAGCAATAGTAATTTCTAGAGCTTATACTTTACCCTAACAGGACATATGTTATTTACCTTATAAATAACAATCAGCATAAATCTCTGTGCATGAACATTAAGAACAAGAAAACAAAATGTTTAGTTTTCAGAATTATTGTGCAAACAAAACAATTTGAGTGGAGGTCACATGTTTCCTGTCTAGAGTGGAGCTCCAGCAGACAGACACCTTTGGATGTGGGTAACTCCAAAAGGCGCTAGCGACAACATGAAACCATTATCCGATTGGTTGTGCATTCAGTGACCTCACTGAGACACGGACCAATCAGATCATGCAATAACACCTATCATCTGATTGGTCCATAGTCCGTGAGATTTGCCTGCCTACATGTGATTTTCACACCTACATGAAAATCGTGGCATTGTACTGACTTTAAAAATTGCACCAACTTACGAAAGGGGGGCACTGGGGCTGATGGGAGTTACAGGGGGTGCTGGGACTGATGGGGGTAACTGGGGGTGCTGGGGCTGATAGGAGTTACAGGGGGGCACTGAGGCTGATGGGAGTTACTGGGGACATAAGAACAATATGACGGCAAGTTTGGCTATGCTGGAAGCGGTTCCTATGTCTGCTGCAGCATGCTGGTTACCTTTGGGGATTTACAGTCTGTGTTATGGCTTTTGAATTTTGCTTGCAGGGTGATCACCATGGGCCGGATCTTTAATCGGCACTTGGAGGAACCATTGAAAGGTGGAGGTAGGAAGGGCCGGCAGATCAGGGTTATTTCTGAGATGAGGGAGGATTTTGGTTCTTAAAAACAAACAACAGAAGGCTGCGCTAATATAGCGAACAACGTGTTACCTGGAGTAGGGTAGAAACTTATGTGATCTTTTCACAGAGCGGCTAGGGTAAACTGAAAACAAGGCCCGTTACAGACCCAAGGAGATTCTGCTGTTCACCAATCTGTGGGTTTCCTCTCCACCAATGGAAAAACGAAGTGCTGCAGTGGAAAAACAGGAGACAGCGCAAATCCGATTCAAGGTAGTATTTTAATCAGCAGATATAGCCACACGCTAAAATATACAACTTACAAGAGACAAAGAAGATATCAGCCCCAAATGTATAGTGTGATAATCCAATTGGTCACAGCAAACAAATACCGGAACATTCATAGACCAAACAGTCAAAGTTTCAAAAGTTCCCGGCTTGTAACCACCCGTATACGTCACAGGGAGATTTCCTCCTTCAACTACGGATCCTCTAGATCAGGGGTGTCCAAACTTTGCTCTCCAGAGGTTTTGGAACTACATTTCCCATGATGCTCAGCTAGATAAAATGCTGGCTGAGCATCATCGGAAATGTAGTTCCAAAACCTCTGGAGAGCAAAGTTTGGACACCCCTGCTCTAGATGACCAAGAATAGCTCAACGCTATACTTCTCTTTCCCCAGGTTCCTTTATGCAGTCAGAATCTCCTTAGGACTGAGAGTCCTAGTCCTAAGGAGATTCTGACTGCATAAAGGAACCTGGGGAAAGAGGAGTATAGCGTAGAGCTATTCTTGGTCATCTTGAGGATCCGTAGTTGAAGGAGGAAATCTCCCTGTGACGTATACAGGTGGTTACAAGCCGGGAACTTTTGAAACTTTGACTGTTTGGTCTATAAGAGAAGAGGTTAAAAATAAACACTTTACTTAACAAATATGCAGTAACGAACAAAAATATCAAAATGGATCAAATTAGGAAGTGGGTAATCACCATCCACTCCTACAAATATATTATTAAATGATCCAACAGATTTAAAAACATTAAAAAAGGGCTGTGTGCCCTAGAGGCTGAGTGGCTGCAACACAGAGTATAAAGTGAAAAGAGCATACAGAGACACGTATCACACAGAGCATACAGACTATGCGCTCAAAGGCGTCCTCCTGCCTGCATACTGCTGGGATTGAACCCAGTCAGCCGATTTCTAAATAAGTGCCCTGTATCTGGTTATCACATTCATACCACAAATCATTCAGTGGCTATGCATATCATAGGGTATGCTTATATTCTTAAAACTGCTCCAATTTCACTTTAAATGGCTTATATACGTTCATAGATGGATACAGTGTATCACCAGTCGTCACTGTGTAACACATGAACTAATCATAAATTCATCTGTATACTAAATATATTAGGTAGTTAAAAACGATAACTATGTTCACTTTATGCTCAATATCATGTCCAATATTAGGATAGCGGTATCTCTATACAATATAAAGTACACGTTGTGCACTAAGAGCCAGTCTAATTGACCTCTAGAAAATATAGAGTCTGCAGTCAGCGTATAGATCACTATCATTGGTTATTGTAGCATTAGTTTAAACAAAAGTAATAAGCCGTAGTGACTGTGAGCAACAGAGAGCGCCTCTAGGACACACCCACCGACGCGTTTCGTCACTGTAGCGTGACTTCGTCAGGGCATAGGGGCGGTCCAGCCGGACACTCGGTGTATTATACTGTTTCGTTACCATGGAAACAGTGTCAGTGTGCGGAAGTGTTTAACCGCAACTATTTGGCGATCCTATTATGAATAGTTATGTAACAAATCTCGCAATCGGGTAGGTGTATGTGTCTAGTCTTGATGGTAAAAAGCTATTATGTCAATATTTGCAGTATCATAATAAAGACGGGTATTAATCTTGAATGCCCATGAATAAAGAGTCATTATTATTGTGTCTTGCCTCACGTTGTATCAACAAGCATATATTTGTATATTTTGCACTCAAATTTATTCAACCTTATTATCTATGATACAGACATTCCAATTCAAAACACTTAAAGTGCGATCATCTTTGAGTATATTTAGTTGTAGGAATTGTAGAGACTAAAAAATGAATGATAATTGGAAGGTAAGGCAGCCATTAGGATATTAATAAGATATCTCCCAGTGTATTATGCCATTGCTCTAGCGAGTACATGTAAGAATTTTGACATTTGCTAATTAAAGTGTTATATATCAGTTGTGATTCCCTGGTGTAGATCCCATATTTACAGGAATGCTTGAGTTCTATTACGTTTAGTGTTTATTTATACTTCACCAATGACTATCACTACTAGTCATATTACAAATATCAACAGTCATCCACTCACATTTTATTAGTGAAATGGGGAACTTCCTAAGGGGCACACTAACATATAATATTGCACTACAGCAAGTGTGATAATTTTATTTGAGGAAGGGTACAGATATTATAAAAAGCTTTTAAATGATATTGCTTCATTTAGGCCTTTGGGAGATGCAGATCTCAATTCATGTATCCATCTGCATTCTTTTTGCAGTATTAATTTGTTTATATCTCCCCTCCTCCCTCTCAACTTAAGCTGTTCAATTGCAAAAAAATGTATTTGATATTTATCATCCTTATGTACAGTATTCATATGTTTAGCTATGGATACATTGCGATCCCACTTTATGTCTCCCATATGTTCAAGTACTCTAGTACGCAATTCTCGGGAGGTCTCGCCTACATAGATTAAGGGGCACTTGCATGTTGCTACATATATGACTCTTTTTGTTCTACAGTTCATGAAGTCATTTATCTGGTAGCTTTTTCCTGTCTGAGGATGTATAAAGGTTTTCATAGGTGCCATATTTTTACATGCCTGACACCGGCCACATTTGAAGAACCTTTAGTCTCATGGAGCCATGTCCTTTGTTTGTCTTGGGTAAAGTGACTTCTAGTCAGGATATCCTTTAGGTTCTGAGATCTCATATTAGTTATATTTGGTTTCTCAGTAATTACTTCAGATAAATCGGGGTCATCGTGCAAGACGTGCCAGTGTTTTTGGAAGATATTCCGAATTGTATTGTTTTTCTCATCAAAGGGGCCAATCATTCTAATTTTATTGATGTTTTTGGTCTCATCTGTTTTCCTCTCTTGTAATAGAGTTGGTCTCTCTAGCGCTTTCGCACGTTGGTAGGCTTTTTTGAGGCATCTATTTGGATAACCTCTTTCTTTAAACCTCTTTCTTAACTCTTTGGCTTCCGACTCGAAATCTTCCATAGTACTGCAGTTCCGCCTTGCCCTAAGATATTGTCCATAAGGGATACCCATCTTTTGATTTTTTGGGTGGTAGCTTTTCCAGTTCAGGAGACTATTAGTAGATGTCTTTTTTCTGAATAGCTTAGTACTTAGGGATTCATCGGATTCCTTTCTGATTTCTAGATCTAGAAAAGAAATGCTGGTTTCTTCAATAGCAGAGGTATAGTGCATACCGTGTCTGTTATTATTTAGCCATTGCATAACATTTCTGAAGTCTTCCTTGGAACCTGTCCACAGTATGAGGACGTCGTCAATATAGCGAATGTATAGATCCCTAAAGTGCATAAATGGATTATTATCTTGGTTAAGGATATGTGTATGTTCTATCCAACCCAAGAACAGATTGGCATACGTTGGTGCACAGCATGTGCCCATCGCTGTGCCTTTTTACTGTCGATATATTTTATTATCAAACAGAAAATAGTTGTGTTGTAACACGAATTCTAGGAGATCAAGGACAAAATCATCTTTCTCATTACCACAACGATTGGTCGTTTTTAGAAAATATTGTATAGCCTCTCTCCCCAAAGAGTGAGAGATATTGGAGTACAGGCTCTCAACATCTATGCTTGCCAGTAAGGTGTTCTCTTGTACATAGATGTTTTACAAGCATTTTAACACGTCTTTAGTGTCCTGAACGGTTGATGTTAGTGTGTGTACAAATTCTCTTAATTTTTTATCAATATAAATACTGATATTTTCCGTAAGGCATCCATTCCCTGACACTATCGGTCTACCCGGTGGTGCCTTAAGGTCCTTGTGAATCTCAGGCAGACTATAGAACGTATTCAGATTTGGTGA
The DNA here is from genome assembly GCF_027579735.1 of Bombina bombina. Classification (NCBI taxonomy): domain Eukaryota; kingdom Metazoa; phylum Chordata; class Amphibia; order Anura; family Bombinatoridae; genus Bombina; species Bombina bombina. Next base: position 636,429,980 of record NC_069505.1, on the reverse strand, counting down.
TAATTCTTTCACCATAGCCTCTATCTAATAATGACTTAAGATCTTTTGTAAATGTCAATGTAGGGTCCTGTGGTAGAATCTGATAATACTCTGTATTTTTTAGAATATCAAAACACATCTCTTTGTATTGGCTATTTTTCATAATAACCAAATTGCCGCCTTTGTCAGCATTTTGAATTGTTAGCTCTTGATTATTCTTTAGTTCAGTTAGTGCTTTCCTTTCTTTGAAGCTAAGATTTTTCTTAACTTTACTTTTGCTATTTAGAGCTTCCAGTTCAGTAGTTACAAGAGAAACAAATTTGTCAATGGTAGGATATTTAGATATGGCGGGCATGAAGGTACTTTTGGGTTTTACCACACTGTTCGTTTGAACATAACCAGTATCATCATTTTCATCAAGTAATGTTATCATCAAATTAACTATCTCTTGATCTTCCTCTTCAATACCCATATTGGAAAGACATGCCTTGTTAGCTTCTTTATGATATTTATGAAGTGCTAATTTTCTTGCAAAGAGGTGTGTGTCTTTGACCCAATTGAAATTGTCATATTTAGGAGTAGGAATAAAAGAAAGGCCTTTGGATAACAAAGTATAGTGTTCAGATCTTAGTTCTATGTCTGCCAAATTGATGATTTGAAGTCCCTCATTTCTCACTTTTGTTTGCTGGTTTTTGTTTGTTGTCTCGTTCTCACTGTTCTTTTTGGGGGGAACAGATCCTTTTCTAAAAAAATCCTTGTTATAGAAGGTTCCGTTATGGGTATAGTTACATTCGTATTGGCTATTTGTGTTGGTTCCTCATCTGAAACCTCAGATTCAGTGGAGGAATTCTCAGATGCATTACTTTTACCTCTTGTGTATATCTTATGTTCTTACGTTTGTAATTAGCTTTATATATATTTCCCTTCTGATGATCTGACCAGTCCCTCTGTAGTTTTCTATTTTTAGTCTCACTTAATTCCTCTTTCAACTTGTCAATATGAAATTTTTGATCTAAAGCATCAAAATCTTTGTGTGTAGTGAACTTGTTCGTTTGTACTTTAGCTTCCTCTACTAATTTAGTCAATTGTTCGTATTGATTTCTTTCATATTCTAATGTAAGTTTCATTAAGTCAAGTGAGCACTGTGTCAGAATCTCTTGCCATCTCAAAACGAAATTTTCATCAGAGATGTGAAAGGAAGGAGCTAATTGAATCCTTAGACCCCTAGGAATAAGTTTATTTTTAACGTAGTTTTCAAGACTAAAAATCTCCCAAAAGGACTTTACCTGCTTCTTCATAATTTTAGCTATGCTCTTAAATGCTTCTTCAATATTGGAAGCTTGTGGACAAACATTACCTACATTTAGGGTAAAAAGCCTTTCGACCTCTTGTTTCCATTTATCGAAGTCAATGGTCGAGGATAGATAGCCCGCCATAGCTGTCTATTCTTAGTATCCTTAAAAATACAAATTCTATAATGTGAATTGAATCACTAGATAAATTTGGATATGTTAGAAAAATTAAGGGATTTTGGCATTGAAGCCAAGTGCTGAATAAGGCACTAGTAAATTAATAAGAGAAGAGGTTAAAAATAAACACTTTATTTAACAAATATGCAGTAACGAACAAAAATATCAAAATGGATCAAATTAGGAAGTGGGTAATCACCATCCACTCCTACAAATATATTATTAAATGATCCAACAGATTTAAAAACATTAAAAAAGGGCTGTGTGCCCTAGAGGCTGAGTTGCTGCAACACAGAGTATAAAGTGAAAAGAGCATACAGAGACACGTATCACACAGAGCATACAGACTATGCGCTCAAAGGCGTCCTCCTGTCTGCGTACTGCTGGGATTGAACCCAGTCAGCCGATTTCTAAATAAGTGCCCTGTATCTGGTTATCACATGTATACCACAAATCATTCAGTGGCTATGCATATCATAGGGTATGCTTATATTCTTAAAACTGCTCCAATTTCACTTTTAATGGCTTATATACGTTCATAGATGGATACAGTGTATCACCAGTCGTCACTGTGTAACACATGAACTAATCATAAATTCATCTGTATACTAAATATATTAGGTAGTTACAAATGATAACTATGTTCACTTTATGCTCAATATCATGTCCAATATTAGGATAGCGGTATCTCTATACAATATAAAGTACACGTTGTGCACTAAGAGCCAGTCTAATTGACCTCTAGAAAATATATAGAGTCTGCAGTCAGCGTATAGATCACTATCGTTGGTTATTGTAGCATTAGTTTAAACAAAAGTAATAAGCCGTAGTGACTGTGAGCAACAGAGAGCGCCTCTAGAACACGCCCACCGACGCGTTTCGTCACTGTAGCGTGACTTCGTCAGGGCATAGGGGCAGTCCAGCCGGACACTCTGTGTATTATACTGTTTCGTTACCATGGAAACAGTGTCAGTGTGCAGAAGTGTTTAACCGCAACTATTTGGCGATCCTATTATGAATAGTTATGTAACAAATCTCATAATCGGGTAGGTGTATGTGTCTAGTCTTGATGGTAAAAAGCTATTATGTCAATATTTGCAGTATCATAATAAAGACGGGTATTAATCTTGAATGCCCATGAATAAAGAGTCATTATTATTGTGTTGTGCCTCACGTTGTATCAACGAGCATATATTTATACATTTTGCACTCGAATTTATTCAACCTTATTATCTATGATACAGACATTCCAATTCAAAACACTTAAAGTGCGATCATCTTTGAGTATATTTAGTTGTAGGAATTATAGAGACTAAAAAATGAATGATAATTGGAAGGTAAGGCAGCCATTAGCATTTAAAAGCTTTTTATAATATCTGTACCCTTCCTCAAATAAAATGATCACACTTGCTGTAGTGCAATATTATATGTTAGTGTGTCCCTTAGGAAGTTCCCCATTTCACTAATAAAATGTGAGTGGATGACTGTTGATATTTGTAATATGACTAGTAGTGATAGTCATTGGTGAAGTATAAATAAACACTAAACGTAATAGAACTCAAGCATTCCTGTAAATATGGGATCTACACCAGGGAATCACAACTGATCTATAACACTTTAATTAGCAAATATCAAAATTCTTACATGTATTCGCTAGAGCAATGGCATAATACACTGGGAGATATCTTATTAATATCCTAATGGCTGCCTTACCTTCCAATTATCATTCATTTTTTAGTCTCTATAATTCCTACAACTAAATATACTCAAAGATGATCGCACTTTAAGTGTTTTGAATTGGAATGTCTGTATCATAGATAATACGGTTGAATAAATTCGAGTGCAAAATGTATAAATATATGCTCGTTGATACAATGTGAGGCACGACACAATAATAATGACTCTTTATTCATGGGCATTCAAGATTAATACCCGTCTTTATTATGATACTGCAAATATTGACATAATAGCTTTTTACCATCAAGACTAGACACATACACCTACCCGATTGCGAGATTTGTTACATAACTATTCATAATAGGATCGCCAAATAGTTGCGGTTAAACACTTCCGCACACTGACACTGTTTCCATGGTAACAAAACAGTATAATACACCGAGTGTCTGGCTGGACCGCCCCTATGCTCTGACGAAGTCACGCTACAGTGACGAAACGCGTCGGTGGGCGTGTCCTAGAGGCGCTCTCTGTTGCTCACAGTCACTACAGCTTATTACTTTTGTTTAAACTAATGCTACAATAACCAACGATAGTGATCTATACACTGACTGCAGACTCTATATATTTTCTAGAGGTCAATTAGACTGGCTCTTAGTGCACAACGTGTACTTTATATTGTATAGAGATACCGCTATCCTAATATTGGACATGATATTGAGCATAAAGTGAACATAGTTATCATTTGTAACTACCTAATATATTTAGTATACAGATTAATTTATGATTAGTTCATGTGTTACACAGTGACGACTGGTGATACACTGTATCCATCTATGAACGTATAAAAGCCATTTAAAGTGAAATTGGAGCAGTTTTAAGAATATAAGCATACCCTATGATATGCATAGCCACTGAATGATTTGTGGTATGAATGTGATAACCAGATACAGGGCACTTATTTAGAAATCGGCTGACTGGGTTCAATCCCAGCAGTACGCAGACAGGAGGATGCCTTTGAGCGCATAGTCTGTATGCTCTGTGTGATACGTGTCTCTGTATGCTCTTTTCACTTTATACTCTGTGTTGCAGCAACTCAGCCTCTAGGGCACACAGCCCTTTTTTAATGTTTTTAAATCTGTTGGATCATTTAATAATATATTTGTAGGAGTGGATGGTGATTACCCACTTCCTAATTTGATCCATTTTGATATTTTTGTTCGTTACTGCATATTTGTTAAATAAAGTGTTTATTTTTAACCTCTTCTCTTATTAATTTACTAGTGCCTTATTCAGCACTTGGCTTCAATGCCAAAATCCCTTAATTTTTCTAACATATCCAAACTGTTTGGTCTATGAATGTTCCTGTATCTGTTTGCTGTGACTAATTTAATGATGTTCTGTTGTGAAGAGCGAGCCCGTTGTTTAGCAAGGTTTTACACTTCTACACAGATGCTGCTGGCACTTATGGTTATGGGAGTTTTCTGGAGGGTGAATGGAGAGCTGAGCCATGGCCCGCCTGTTGGTCAGAACATGGTCTTACTATGAATCTTACCCTCTTAGAACTGTTTGAATTGTTGTGGGATAGAGCTTTGGGGGCATAGCCTCAGGTATCATTCCATAATTTTCTGGTGCTACAATCTTATTGTAGTCTTCGCTATCAATAGGTTGTCGTTTCCTCTCAGATAGTGGTGAGATAGCTCTGTCACCTAGTCCTTAAATGCTTGCAACTACATATTTACTTTGCAGCACAGCATTTGTGCCAGGGGTTAATAATGTAGTGGCTGACATGTTATCCAGGTTTCTGTGGCACAGTTTAGGAGGTTGGTGCCAACGGCCACCATTAATGGGCTCCCATGTCCTCTTTTTCACTGGCAGATCGCAGGATGTAGTACAAGGTTTTCCATTTAGTTCGAGCTTCTTTGGCCCCTGCGACCTGGAAGCCATATTCACATCACTTGGAAAAATGGATTTTGTCATGAGAGGGCCATTTCTTTGGAGGATGGGTCCCAGGTACTGTTGTTAGACTGGTTGTTGCGGCTGCAGAGTGTAGGGTTTATTATTATTATTATCAGGTATTTGTAGAGTGCCAACAGATTCCAGAGCACTAATAACATAGGCCGTATACAATATAACATTCACAGGGATCTAATGGGTAGAGGGGCCTGCCGAGAGCTGCACTGTTGTAGTTGACTCCTATGAAGGTGAACTACAAACCGCTGGGCTCATAGGCTTACATGCTAACGGGTTCAAGGGGATAGCAGTGGAGATAGGAAGGTTAGTGTAGGTTGTATGAATCCCTGAACAGTAGTGTCTTTAGGGATCGATTGAAGCTTTCAAAACTAGGGGAGAGTCTTGTGGAGCGAGGCAGAGAGTTCCATAAGATGGAAGCCAGTCTGGAGAAGTCTTGTAAATGGGAATGTGAGGAGGTGACAAGAGTGGAGGAGAGTAGGAGATCATGAGCAGAGCAAAGGGGAAGGGAGGGAGATTATCTGGAGACAAGGTCTAAGATGTAGGGGGAAGCAGTGCAGTTGAGGGCTTTGTATGTCAGAGTGAGAATTTTGTGTTTATTCCTGGAGGCAAGAGGAAGCCAGTGAAGGGATTGGCAGAGAGGGGCAGCAGATGACAAGGGACGTGTAAGGAAGATAAGCTTGACAGAGGCATTCATTAAGGATTGTAAAGGAGCTAGGCGGCAGCTGGGGAGACCAGTGAGAATGGAGTTGCAGTAGTCGAGACGGAAAAGGATGAGAGAGTGTATTAAAATCTTAGTTGTGTCTTGTGTAAAGAAATGTCTAATTTTAGAGATATTTCTTTCCTAAGATATGGAGAGTCCACAACGTCATCAATTACTAGTGGGAATATCACTCCTGGCCAGCAGGAGGAGGCAAAGAGCATCACAGCAAAGTTGTTAAGTGTCACTCCCCGACCCATAATCCCCAGTCATTCTCTTTGCCTCTGTCAATGGAGGAGGTGAAATTTGGTGTCTCAAGAAATGAATTCCTTTTTTGGGTACTTTTCCCTGCAAGCAAGGATTTGGGTTTAGCTTAGTCCATGTTAATCTCTTCAGTAGACTAGTGGTTGTTTTTAAGCAGTTAGGAAGTAGTTAAGTGGTCCTTGCTCTGTTCCTAACATACTGCTGCCCTAGTTATAGAAAACCAGAGTAGGTTTACTCTGTTCCTAATATATTGCTGCCCTAGTTATAGAAAACCAGAGTAGGTTTACTCTGTTCTTTCTTTTTTCTACAGGTCTCTGTAAGGAGTATGTGTCCTTTCACGCCTTGTGAGCTGTTTTCCTGCCGGACAGCTAGATTGCAGGTAAGTACTTTTTGGTCTTCTAGGTTCTGGAGACATTGCACTTAAAGAGGGATTAGTTGCAATTTCTGGGGACATTTTATATCCTTGCGATAGGATATTTTCTGGCAGGGTGCAGGCACTGATCATGTGATAAGAGACTAAAGGGTTAATGACAGTTTTTAACCTTTATTTTGTTGTGGCTCTTTATTGGAAGTATGTTTTGTGTTTTCTTCAAGTACACACTCTTACAGGGAGTAATGGTTTTATTTCACTTTTAAAATTGAGTAAATATGCCTTTAATATCCTCCTCATGATATGCAGGTATGTCTGGTGATTAGACTGCTAGACACGGAGTCACGCTAAGGCAGTTTTTCCTATACACGCTTTTAATTTTTAGCTGCGCAATTGTGTCAGCCGGATGGTCATGTGACCCGCTCTTCCGCTTTTAGTTATAAGCGGAGCCGCGTCTTTTCCGACATTGCAAGCTTCCCTTGGTCGGCAGGAGGTCTGTGTCGTCTTCTGTACTTTGGGAATCCTAGTCCGGAGGTCAAATGAAACACCTCAGTCAAAGTTGAGGTGTAGAGGTCTCTGTTAGTTTTGTTTATTTAGAGTATATAACGCTCTGAAACGCTTGGCAAAATTGTTTTTTCTTTTTAAAAGAGACAGTATTAAAGTTACATAAAATAAAAAGAAAAAAGTTTTTTTTTCTGTTTTTTATTTGGCTGGCATATGGACATGGAGCAAGACTTTGTCTTTTACTAAATGCTTGCTATGCCTAGAGGCACAAATTGTTTTGCCCATGCAATTCTGTTCTGCATGCTTAACCACAAAAGCCTGTCTCCCAGGATGATGCTGTTCAGGCAATACCTCAGCTTTCTCCTCAAACGTCCCAAGCCTCAATGGCGTCACATGCAGTGCCTTGCGATTCCTCTCAGCCTCCTGGAGGAGTTTATTTGCCTGCAGAAACTGCTGCTCAGGTATCTTCTGCGGCATTATCTGCTTTTCCTATGCTTAAGGGAAAACACAAGAGAAAAATTAGAGATTAGGATAACAAGGTTACTGTTCAACCTACTGCTACACAGGTTGCCCTTCCTCATAAGTCTGATGAGGAGGATACGTCGGTAGCCTCTGAGGGTGAAATCTCAGATTCAGACAGTATAATTCCTTTATCTGATACTGAAGAAGTAAACTTCAGGTTAAAGCTTGAACACCTTTGTGTACTGTTGAAGGAGGTATTGGCTACTTTGGAGGACTCCGACTCTTCTGTCATGGTCAACCCTGAAAAATCTAGTAAGCTTAACAAATACTATGATGTTCCTTCCTCTGTGGAAGTGTTTCCTGTTCCAGACCGTGTGACAGAGATTATTTCACAGGAATGGGAGAAGCGAGGGATACATTTCTCCCCGTCTTCAGTTTTTAAAAGATGTTCCCTGTTGCTGACTCCATTAAAGATTCATGGCACACAGTGTCTAAAGTAGAAGGGGCTATTTCTATTCTGGCTAAGAGAACTACGATCCCTATAGAGGATAGCTGCTCCTTTAAGGATCCCATGGACAAGAAGCTGGAGGCTTATTTGAAAAAGATGTATGTTCATCAGGGCTTTCAATGGCAATCTGCAGTTTGTATTGCCACAGTAGCAAGTGCAGCATCTTTTGGTGCAATGCCTTGTCTGAGTCTATTTTAGAAGAGACTCCATTGGAGGAGATCCAAGATAGGATTAAGGCTCTCAAATTATCTAATTCCTTTATTTCTGATGCTAACATACAAGTTATTAGACTAGGAGCCAAGATGTCTGGCTTCACTCTCCTAGCTTGCAGGACTTTGTGGCTAAAATCTTGGTCAGCTGATGTTATTTCCAAGTCCAAGCTTCTGGCGCTTCCTTACACGGGTAAAACCTTGTTTGGACCTGGCCTGGCTGAAATTATTTCTGATATTACTGGTGGAAAAGGGTATTTTCTACCACAAGACAAGAAGAACAGATTGAAAGGACGTCAAAGTAATTTTCGTTCCTTTCGTAACTTCAAAGGTCAAAAGTCTTCCTCTTCTAAACAGGAGCATTCCAAGTCTTCGTGGAAGGCCAATCAGTCTTGGAATAAGGGGAAGCAATCAAAGAAACCCTGTGATACACCTTTAAGGTATATCCCCACCCATCTATGGATCCTCCCTATTTAAAGTCAGCTCTCGCAATTACACCTTGCCTGAAAATTGAAGTATACCAGTTTCGCAAAGGAGCTTGTTTTTTCTCTCCTTTCAGGTCCATCTACAGCATTCTAGCAATTTTGTTGCTATCAACTTTGATCTAACACTTGGAAACTCTCCTGCACTTTGTTCGTGTTTGAACTATCTAATAGTGATGTCGCGAATAGTTCGCCGGCGAACATAGCTTGTTCGCGTTCGCCGCGGCGGGCGAACATATGCGATGTTCGATCCTCCCCCTATTCGTCATCATTGAGTAACCTTTGACCCTGTATCTCACAGTCTGCAGACACATAACAGCCAATCAGCAGCAGACCCTCCCTCCCAGACCCTCCCAGCTCCTGGACAGCAGCCATTTTAGATTCATTCAGAAGCTGCATTGTTAGTGAGAGGAGGGACAGTGTAGCTAGAACATCATTTTTTTTCCCTGTGTAATCTAATTGCAGTTGCTTGCCTGCCAAGCCACTTGCCCAGTGCCACCACTCATATCTGGTGTAACAGTCGTGTAAATTTAAAAAAAAAAATCTTTTTCGACTGTGAAACATCAGTCTGCTAGTGTTATCTAATTGCAGTTGCCTGCCTGCCAGCGTGTGTGCCAGGCCCACTTGCCCAGTGCCACCACTCATATCTGTTGTAACAGTAGTGTAAATTTAAAAAAAAAAACTTTTTTGACTGTGAAACATCAGTCTGCTAGTGTAATCTAATTGCAGTTGCCTGCCTGCCTGCCAGCATGTGTGCCAGGCCCACTTGCCCAGTGCCACCACTCATATCTGTTGTAACAGTAGTGTAAATTTAAAAAAAAAAAAAACTTTTTTGACTGTGAAACATCAGTCTGCTTGTGTAATCTAATTGCAGTTGTCTGCCTGCCAGCGTGTGTGCCAGACTCACAGCGTATACTGTGTCCACTTGCCCAGTACCACCACTCATATCTGTTGTAACAGTAGTGTAAATTTAAAAAAAAAAACTTTTTTGACTGTGAAACATCAGTCTGCTTGTGTAATCTAATTGCAGTTGCCTGCCTGCCAGCGTGTGTGCCAGGCCCACTTGCCCAGTGCCACCACTCATATCTGGTGTAACAGTAGTGTAAATTTAAAAAAAAAAACTTTTTTGACTGTGAAACATCAGTCTGCTAGTGTAATCTAATTGCAGTTGCCTGCCTGCCAGCGTGTGTGCCAGGCCCACTTGCCCAGTGCCACCACTCATATCTGGTGTAACAGTAGTGTAAATTTAAAAAACAAAAACTTTTTTGACTGTGAAACATCAGTCTGCTTGTGTAATCTAATTGCTGTTGCCTGCCAGCGTGTGTGCCAGACTCACAGCGTATACTGTGCCCACTTGCCCAGTGCCACCACTCATATCTGGTGTAACAGTAGTGTAAATTTAAAAAAAAAACTTTTTTGACTGTGAAACATCAGTCTGCTAGTGTAATCTAATTGCAGTTGCCTGACTGCCAGCGTGTGTGCCAGGCCCACTTGCCCAGTGCCACCACTCATATCTGTTGTAACAGTAGTGTAAATTTAAAAAACAAAAACTTTTTTGACTGTGAAACATCAGTCTGCTTGTGTAATCTAATTGCTGTTGCCTGCCAGCGTGTGTGCCAGGCTCACAGCGTATACTGTGCCCACTTGCCCAGTGCCACCACTCATATCTGTTGTAACAGTAGTGTAAATTAAAAAAAAAAAAACTTTTTTGACTGTGAAACATCAGTCTGCTTGTGTAATCTAATTGCAGTTGCCTGCCAGCGTGTGTGCCAGGCCCACTTGCCCAGTGCCACCACTCATATCTGTTGTAACAGTAGTGTAAATTTAAAAAAAAAAAAACGTTTTTGACTGTGAAACATCAGTCTGCTAGTGTAATCTAATTGCAGTTGCCTGCCTGCCAGCATGTGTGCCAGGCCCACTTGCCCAGTGCCACCACTCATATCTGTTGTAACAGTAGTGTAAATTTATTAAAAAAAAACTTTTTTGACTGTGAAACATCAGTCTGCTAGTGTAATCTAATTGCAGTTGCCTGCCTGCCTGCCTGCCAGCGTGTGTGCCAGACCCACTTGCCCAGTGCCACCACTCATATCTGTTGTAACAGTAGTGTAAATTTAAAAAAAACAAAACTTTTTTGACTGTGAAACATCAGTCTGCTTGTGTAATCTAATTGCAGTTACCTGCCTGCCAGCGTGTGTGCCAGGCTCACAGCGTATACTGTGTCCACTTGCCCAGTGCCACCACTCATATCTGGTGTAACAGTAGTGTAAATTTAAAAAAAAAAATTTGGACTGTGAAACATCAGTCTGCTTTTTTTGTGTCAGGCTCACAGTGTTTACTGTGCCCACTTGCCCAGTGCCACCACTCATATCTTGTTTAATAGTAATGTAAGTGTACATTTAAAAAAATAAAAACTTTTTGGACTGTGAAACATCAGTCTGCTTTTTTGTGTCAGGCTCACAGCGTATACTGTGCCCACTTGCCCAGTGCCACCACTCATATCTTGTTTAATAGTAGTGTAAGTGTACATTTAAAAAAAACCACAAAACTTTTTGGACTGTGAAACATCAGTCTGCTTTTTTGTGTCAGGCTCACAGCGTATACTGTGCCCACTTGCCCAGTGCCACCACTCATATCTTGTTTAATAGTAGTGTAAGTGTACATTTAAAACAAAAAAACTTTTTGGACTGTGAAACATGTCTGCTTTTTTGTGTCAGGCTCACAGCGTATACTGTGCCCACTTGCCCAGTGGCACCACTCATATCTTGTTTAATAGTAGTGTAAGTGTACATTTAAAAAAAAATTACAGGCAGAGGCAGGCCACCCCGCAGGTGCCGTCGTGGTCATGGTGCTGTGATTCCCTTTGGCCCTAGAATAATGCCCAGTGTTCAGAGGCCACGTACCATGAACTCAAAAAGTTCTGAGGAGGACATAGTTGACTTTTTAACACAGGACACCCAATCTTCTATAGCTTCCGCTCCGAACCTTGACGCACCATCCTCCTCCAGCTTATCTTCGGGCACCTCTCAAGTTACCACTCACCCGCCTGCCGACACCACCAACACTAGCACCATAGCCGCTTCACTTGATGTGTCAGAGGAGTTATTTACACATCAGTTGGAAGAAATGAGTGATGCGCAACCATCATTGACAGAGGATGTAGATAACAGTGATATGTCTCAGTCAGGCAGCATTAAAGACATGGACGTACGGTGTGATGATGATGATGTTGTACCTGCTGCTGCTTCCTTTGTTGATTTGTCAGATACAAGTGAAGCAGTTGATGATGACGATGCGTCCGTGGATGTCACGTGGTTGCCCGCTAGAAGAGAAGAAGAACAGGGGGTAAGTTTAGATGGGGAGACAGAGAGGAGGAGACGAGTTGGAAGTAGGGGGAGGTCGTTGCAAGGAGCTAATGGCACAGTCAGACAGCATGCATCGGCACCCGGGGTCAGCCAGACAGCACGTCAATCAACGCGTGCTGTTGCCACCACCAGAATGCCGTCATCGCAGAGCTCAGCAGTGTGGCATTTTTTTTGTGTGTCTGCCTCTGACAACAGCGATGCCATTTGCAACCTGTGCCAAAAGAAACTGAGTTGTGGGAAGTCCAACACCCACCTAGGTACAACTGCTTTGCGAAGGCACATGATCGCACATCACAAACGCCTATGGGATCAACACATGAGTAGAAGCAGCACACAAACTCAAAGCCGCCATCCTCCTTCTGGTCCAGCATCTTCAGCCACGTCAACCACTGCTGTCCTCCTTGCCCCCTCTCAACCATCCGCCACTCCATCTCTCTTCCGGAGCAGTTCCTGCTCATCTGCCCACAGTCAGGTGTCTGTCAAGGACATGTTTGAGCGTAAGAAGCCAATGTCACAAAGTCACCCCCTTGCCCGGCGTCTGACCGCTGGCTTGTCTGAACTCTTAGCCCGCCAGCTTTTACCATACAAGCTGGTGGAGTCTGAGGCATTCAAAAAAATTTTAGCTATTGGGACACTGCAGTGGAAGGTACCCGGCCAAAATTTCTTTGCACAAAAGGCAATCCCCAACCTGTACTTGATTGTGCGAAATGAAGTAATGGCATGTCTGGCACACAGTGTTGGGGCAAGGGTCCATCTGACCACTGATAGCTGGTCTGCAAAGCATGGTCAGGGCAGGTATATCACCTACACTGCGCATTGGGTAAACCTGCTGACGGCTGCCAAGGGGACGGCTGATAGGGGACGTAACAGGGATTAAACTGATAAGAATAGTACTACTTAACACACCACTCTTATCTAGTGGCACAATAGATTGCACGCGCAGTGCCCCAAATTTGAAGTAGGAGGACCGACCAAGCATCTTTTTCCATCTCCCGGTTCCTAAAATCCATGCCATATACACGTCCCCTGATAGGGGGCGTAACAGGGATTAAATTGATCAGAATAGTACTACTTAACACACCACTCCTATCTGGTGGCACAGTAGATTGCACGCACAGTGCCCCAAATTTGAAGTAGGAGGACCGACCAAGCATCTTTTTCCATCTCCCGGTTCCTAAAATCCATGCCATATACACGTCCCCTGATAGGGGACGTAACAGGGATTAAACTGATCAGAATAGTACTACTTAACACACCCCTCCTATCTGGTGGCACAGTAGATTGCACGCGCAGTGCCCCAAATTTGAAGTAGGAGGACCGACCAAGCATCTTTTTCCATCTCCCGGTTCCTAAAATCCATGCCATATACACGTCCCCTGGCGCCGCAACTGCCTCTGGGAACCTTACCATGGGTCCCAGACCACACGTCTTGTAATTCTCTGTCTGGGAAATTATATATCTATCACATATATCTATTTATCTATCAAATCTATCTATCTATCTATCGTATCTATCAAATGTATCTATTGCATCTATTGATCTATCTATCTAATCTATGTATCTATCTATCTATCTATTTATCAAATCTATCTATCTCGTGGCCGGACTGTTATCTGACAGGCACTTGTGTTTCGGCCAAATGTCCGTCGGCCAAATGTCCGTCGGCTAAAAGTCCGGCCACGATTGCACGCGCAGTGCCCCAAATTTGAAGTAGGAGGACCGACCAAGCATCTTTTTCCATCTCCCGGTCCTGATAGGGGACGTAACAGGGATTAAACTGATAAGAATAGTACTACTTAACACACCTTATAATAACGCAGAGAGAGGCAACGCAGAGAGAGGAGTCTGAAGAAGAGGAGTCAGAGGAGGAAGGTTGCTTTGAGGAGGTGGAAGTCCAAACACAGCAGGCATCCCAGAGGGCTTGTTGTCACCTTTCGGGGACACTTGGTGTTGTACGTGGCTGGGTGGAGGAAGAGACCTTCAATGACATCAGTGAGGACAAGGAACGGGACATGGCTAGCTTGGTATCCAACCTTGTGCAAATGGGGAGTTTGCGGTTGTGCAAATGGACTGTTTGCGGTTGTTTGCGGTGCATTAAATGGGGAGTTTGGTCTGTCACTGTGAAGCGGGCGTAACCCTTACACTACCTGATCGATACAACATCATACCTGATGTTTTAAAGCACGTTATTCCAAATAATTTAGGAATGTTAGGTGATTTATGCCCTTTATGGATTAAAACCAGACTCTGCATCAACTATGTAATTTTACGTGGGAGTTTTGCCATGGATACCCCTCCGGCATGCCACAGTCCAGGTGTTAGTACCCTTGAAACAACTTTTCCATCACTATTGTGGCCAGAAAGAGTCCCTGTGGGTTTTAAAATTCGCCTGCCTATTGAAGTCAATGGCGGTTCGCCCAGTTCACCCGTTCGTGAACAATTGCGGACGTTTGCAAAATTTTAAGTTCGCAACATCACTACTATCTAACCCTAACCTAAAGTCCCTCTCGGGATCCCTGCACTACCGGAACTACTTTCACTGCGTCCCGGAACTAAGACGCACTCACACTTTTTCTGACAGAGGTCAGAAAATCAAAAATTCTTCCCTTTTGCCTCTCTCTACAGTCTACTGTTCAGCCATCAGTGGCTCAATGTATGGAGGTAATTGGTCTGATGGTCGCTTCCATGGACATCATTCCCTTTGCTCGATTCCATTTGAGAGCTCTGCAGTTATGCATGCTCAGACAATGGAACGGAGACCATTCGGATCTGTCTCAGAGGATAGATCTAGATCAGTCGACAAGAGACTCTCTCCCGTGGTGGCTCTCTCAGGAGCATCTGTCTCAGGGCACATGCTTCCGAAGACCTTCCTGGGTGATTGTGACCACGGACGCCAGCCTGTTAGGTTGGGGAGCAGTCTGGGACTTGTTGAAGGTGCAGGTACTATGGACTCAGGAGGAGTCTACTCTCCCTATAAACATCCTGGAGTTGAGAGCGATTTACAATGCTCTGATGGCTTGGCCTCAATTGTCCTTAGCCCGGTTTATCAGGTTACAGTCAGACAACATCAGATCAGTGGCTTACATCAACCACCAGGGAGGAACTCAGAGTTCCTTAGACATGAAGGAGGGGGCCGGATTATTCAGTTGGTGGAAGCTCACAATTGTTGTCTATCTGCCATCTACATTCCAGAGTGGACAACTAGGAAGCGGATTACCTGAACAGATAGACATTTCATCCCAGGGAGTGGGCTCTCCATCTGGAGGTGTTCTCCAGGTTAACCCTCAAATGGGGGTGCCGGAGTTGGATCTGATGGCGTCTCAGCAGAATGCCAAGCTTCCGAGGTATGGTTCAAGGTCAAGAGATCTGCAGGCTGCCCTGATAGTGTCACGCTGCGTCGCTCTGGCTGTTGCCAGGGATGTGGCGGTTGTTGCCAGGGATGTGGCGGTTCCTGTGAGCGTGCGGCAATGACGTCAATGCCGCATGTCTCTCTTCCCTCTGAACCGGTCTGGATCTCCTGTGGCACAAATCCTGCGCCTATGTAAGTCTCTAACTTACCCCTTTTCTCTGCCCAAGTATAGGTGTTACTTAACTGGGTGCTCTGTTAATATTACTGGACTGTTATATCGTTGTTAAACTCTGCTTGTTTGACTACTCTGCTCACACACACACTTAATACACACACTGCTCGCTAACACACACACAATACATACACACTGCTCACTAACACACACACACACTACATACACACATTACTCGCTAATACACACATGCTACATACACACTGCTCACAAACACACACACACTACATACACACTCTGCTCACAAACACACACACACTACATACACACACTGCTCACAAACACACACACACTACATACACACTGCTCACTAACACACACACACTACATACACACTGCTCACTGACACACACACTACATACACACACTGCTCTCTAACACACACACTAAATACACACAGTGCTCGCTAACACACACACACTACATACACACTGCTCTCTAACACACACACACACTACATACACACTGCTCACTGACACACACACACACACTACATACACACACTGCTCGCTAACACACACACACTACCTACACACACTGCTCTCAAACACAAGCACACTACATACACACTGCTCACTGACACACACACACTACATACACACTGCTCACTGACACACACACACTACATACACACTGCTCACTGACACACACACTACATACACACTGCTCACTGACACACACACACTACATACATACTGCTCACTGACACACACACACACTACATACACACTGCTCTCTAACACACACACACACTAAATACACACACTGCTCGCTAACACACACAATACATACACACTGCTCTCTAACACACACACACAAACACTACATATACACTGCTCACTGACACACACACACTACATACACACACTGCTCGCCAACACACACACACACACTACATACACACTGCTCTCTAACACACACACTACATACACACACTGCTCGCTAACACACACACACTAAATACACACATTGCTCGCTAACACACACACTACATACACACAGTGCTCGCTAACACACACACACACTACATACACGCTGCTCTCTAACACACACACACTACATACACACTGCTCACTGACACACACACTACATACACACACTGCTCTCTAACACACACACTACATACACAAACTGCTCACTAACACACACACACTGCATACACACTGCTGTTGGTGACACACTTTTTAGACCTACATCATTTTGCGACACAGTAATTCAGTTGAACTAGCAAAAAGGAGGTTAAACTAACTTGTTTTAAGAGATACAGACACATACATAAATTACAGTATATAATAATGAAATTTATTTACAAGTAACAGTATGTATGTGCAAGAATTAAAAAAAGTTTAATAACACCAATAGCTACTTGCTATTTTAATGGGATGTATGAGGTTGATGGGATGAACACAATTTCTGAATATTTGGTGGAATATTAGATAAAGACACTCACATTTCATCATCAAGCATTTTTAAGCTTCCACTTCCTATCCATATATCAAGAGCAGGAGCAGCAATGCACTACTGGGAGCTAGTTGCCAAAAAAAAACACTGACTTCAGCTCAGCATTTAAGCTGCCGCCCTCAGAGCTCGGTGAGTCCGATAGACTACTGCCCGCGCTGCAATCACACTACTGTCCCACTCACTGACTACACATGCAGTCACAAGCCAATTAAGGAGACTACACGTGCAGTTAGGAGCCAATGTGCCGCCAATGGGAATAGTTTCAGTTCCCACTGAGCTGCGCCAATAGGTTAAGATGATCTGTATCCCCCTAGGTATCAATCACATGTCAACCATGTGATATGCGTAGCAAGCAGGCGGAAAGTCAGAAACCAAAAAAAAAAAAAATTAAAAAAAATTTGTGCTGAAGCAGGGACACACCTACAAACTGCTGCCGACACACTAGTGTGTCCCGACACACAGTTTGGAAAGCACTGCTCTAGGGGATCTATTTCATAGGTTCTCTGTTATCGGTCGTAGAGATTTCTTCTCCTACCTCCCTTTTCAGATCGACGATATACTCTTATATACCATTACCTCTACTGATTCTCGTTTCAGTACTGGTTTGGCTATCTACTATATGTAGATGAGTGTCTTAGGGTAAGTAAATCTTATTTCTATTCATGACACTCAAAGCTATGGTTGGGCACTTTATATGTAAAGTTCTAAATATATGTGTTAAACTTATATTTGCCATGATTCAGGATAATCAGTATTCCTTCATTCAGACTGTCAGTTTCATTTTTTTGGGAAAATGCATATAAATTTTATTTTTCTTACCTTAAAATTTTCAATTGACTTTTTTTCAAAATTGCGGGCTGTTAGGCTCGCGGGTGCAGAAAATGCTTCTATTTATTGCGTCAATCTTGGCACGAGACTTTTTTGGCGCAAAAATTTTGTAATTTCCAGCGTCATTCACGTAATTGCGTAATTTTTTTGACGTATGTGTATTGCGGACGTTTTTTTGGCGCCAAAAAATATGGGCGTCATTCTTGGCGCCAGTTTTTTTCACATTATTTCAGTCTCACTTTTTAGTTGCTTCTGGTTTTCTAGAGGCTTGTTTCATTTTGAATTTTTTCCCATTCCTGAAACTGCCATTTAAGGAATTTGATAATTTTGCTTTATATGTTGTTTTTTCTTTTACATATTGCAAGATGTCACTACCTGACCCTGGATCAGAATCTACTTCTGGAAAAGCGCTGCCTGATGTCGGTTCTACCAAAGCTAAGTGAATTTGTTGTAAACTTTTGGTAACTGTTCCTCCGGCTGTAGTTTGTGTTAGTTGTCATAAGCTATCCAACGCTGATAATATTTCCATTAGTAATAATCCATTACCTGTTGTTGTTCCTTCAACATCTAATGTTCAGGATGTTCCTGTTAATGTTAAAGAATTTGTTTCTAATTCTATTTGGAAGGCTCTGTCTGTTATTCCTCCTTCTTCTAGTAAACGTAAGAGGTCTTTTAAAACTTCACATATTTCAGATGAATTTTTAAATGACCACCATCATTCTGACTTATCTATTTCTGATGAGGATCTTTCTGGGTCAGAAGATTCTACCTCAGATATTGACACTGATAAATCTTCATATTTGTTTAAGATGGAGTTTATTCGTTCTTTACTTAAAGAAGTTTTGATTGCATTAGATATGGAGGAGTCTAGTCCTCTTGATATTAAAATTACTAAGCGTTTAAATTCAGTTTTTAAACCTCATGTAGTTATTCCTGAAGTTTTTCCAGTTCCTGATGCTATTTCAGAAGTAATTTCTAGGGAATGGAATAGTCTGGGTACTTCATTTACTCCTTCTCCAAGGTTTAAGAAATTGTACCCTTTGCCATCTGATAGATTAGAGTTTTGGGAGAAAATCCCCAAAGTTGATGAGGCTATCTCTACTCTTGCTAAACTTACTACTATTCCTACGGCAGATAGTACTTCATTTAAGGATCCTTTAGATAGGAAGCTTGAATCCTTTCTAAGGAAGGCTTATTTATGTTCAGGTAATCTTCTTAGACCTGCTATTTCTTTGGCTGATGTTGCTGCAGCTTCAACTTTCTGGTTGGAGGCTTTATCACAACAAGTGTCAGACCATAATGCTTATAGCATTGTTAAACTCCTTCAACATGCTAATAACTTTATTTGTGATGCCATTTTCGATATCATCAGAATTGATGTCAGATATATGTCTTTAGCTATTTTAGCTAGAAGAGCTTTATGGCTTAAGTCTTGGAATGTAGATATGACTTCTAAGTCAACTTTGCTTTCTCTTTCTTTCCAAGGTAATAAATTATTTGGTTCTCAGTTAGACTCAATAATTTCAACTGTTACTGGGGGGAAGGGAGCCTTTTTACCTCAGGATAAAAAATCTAAAGGTAAATACAGGGCTGCTAATCGTTTTCGTTCCTTTCGTCAGAATAAGGAACAAAAGCCTGACCCTTCCTCTAAAGGAACAGTTTCTGTTTGGAAACCTTCTCCAGTCTGGAATAAATCCAAGCCCTTTAGAAAGTCAAAACCAGCTCCCAAATCCGCATGAAGGTGCGGCCCTCATTCCAGCACAGCTGGTAGGGGGCAGGTTACGATTTTTCAAAGATGTTTGGATCAATTCGATTCAAAGTCTTTGGATTCAGAACAGTGTTTCACAAGGGTACAGAATAGGTTTCAAGGTAAGACCGCCTGTGAGAAGATTCTTTCTTTCATGCATTCCAGTAAACCCAGTAAAAGCTCAAGCGTTTCTGAAATGTGCTGGGGTAATTGTGCCAGTTCCAGTTCTGGAACAGGGCCTGGGGTTTTATTCAAATCTGTTCATTGTTCCAAAGAAAGAGAATTCTTTCAGACCAGTTCTGGATCTAAAAATATTGAATCGTTATGTAAGGATACCAACATTCAAGATGGTGACTATAAGGACTATTCTGCCTTTTGTTCAGCAAGGGCATTTGGGGGTCGATCCGATAAAAATCGTCGCCCGCAAAAGCTGGCGACGCCAATATTTGCGCCGGTTTGGTATCCTATATACGGCGTAACCTAGAAGTTATATTTCGCGTATATTTCTGCCGTCGCCCGTAGTTTTTTGGGCCATAGACTGACATACAAAACACGCGCAGTTTGGTATCCAATATACGGCGTAAGGACTTACGCGCGCAGATTTCAGAAAATCTACTCCATTCTCAGCTCACCACAAATTGAAGGCGCAGCAACCCTTGCACTGACTTAGAAACCAACGTAACTCTCTGAAGGCCTTACAAATGCATGCTTAACAATATACATAGCAGCAGCTTGATCACAAATAGTTAACCTCTTAAAAGCATTTATTATTCCTGCCCCTGCAAGTGTGTCAAACCAATCACAAACAGCACAACCTCTCACCTGCAGCCTTAACCCCTTAATGACAACTGACGTACCAGGTACGTCATGCATTAACAAGCAGTTAATGACAATGGACGTACCTGGTACGTCAGTTGTCTAACAGAGTGCTGGAAGCGATCGCAATCGCTTCCAGCAGCTCTCAGGGTATTGCAGTGATGCCTCCATATGGAGGCATCCTGCAATACCTTTTTAGAAGACTCCGATGCAGAGAGAGCCACTCTGTGGCCCTCTCTGCACCGGTAGCGATGGTGCCGGTTCGTTGGTGGGTGGGAGCGTAACAGGGAGGCGGGTGGGCGGCCCATCGCTACCCGGCATCCGGTTCCTAGAAGTGCAATGTGCACGCCGGGTGCCGGGAGCGTGCGGGGGGCGCGCGTGCATGTGCGCGCGTGCGCGTGCATTAGCTGGCCACTGACACCAATGAGGAGGGAAGAGGGGGGGGGGGAAAGATTTTAAAAAAAAATAATATAAAAGGATCTGGGAGGGGGAGGGGATAGGGGTATTGTGGGGGGCTGCTACACTACAGAAAACATAAAAAATTCCAAAAGAGGAAAAAATACTTTTGTTTTTGGGGCAAATTGGGTACTGGCAGACAGCTGCCAGTACCCAAGATGGCCGCAATTAGATAGGGGAGAGGGTTAGAGAGCTGGGGGGGGGGGATCATGGAGGTTGGGGCTAAGGCAGGAGTCCATCACAGCTAAAATATTTTTATTTAGTACTGGCAGACTTTCTGCCAGTACTTAAGATGGCGGGGACATTTGTGGGGTGGGGGAGGGAAGAGAGCTGTTTGGGAGGGATCAGGGGGTGGGATGTGTCAGGTGGGAGGCTGATCTCTACCCTAAAGCTAAAATTAACCCTGCAAACTCCCTACAACCTACCTAATTAACCCCTTCACTGCTGGGCATAATTTACGTGTGGTGCGCAGCAGCATTTAGCGGCCTTCTAATTACCAAAAAGCAATGCCAAAGCCATATAAGTCTGCTATTTCTGAACAAAGGGGATCCCAAAGAAGCTTTTACAACAATTTGTGCCATAATAGCACAAGCTGTTTGTAAATAATTTCAGTGAGAAACCTAAAATTGTGAAAAATGTAAAGTTTTTTTTTTATTTGCTCGCATTTGGCGGTGAAATGGTGGCATAAAATATACCAAAATGTGCCTAGATCAATACTTTGGGTTGTCTTCTAACAAAAAATATATACATGTCAAGGGATATTCAGGTATTCCTGACAGATATCAGGGTTCCAATGTAACTAGCGCTAATTTTGAAAAAAAAGTGGTTTGGAAATAGCGAAGTGCTACTTGTATTTATGGCCCTATAACTTGCAAAAAAAGCTAAGAACATGTAAACATTGGGTATTTCTAAACTCAGGACAAAATTTAGAAACTATTTAGCATGGGTGTTTTTTGGTGATTGTAGATGTGTAACAGATTTTGGGGGTCAAAGTTAGAAAAAGTGTGTTTTTTTCCATTTTTTCCTCATATTTTATTATTTTTTTTGTAGTAAATTATAAGACATGATGAAAATAATGGTATCTTTAGAAAGTCAATTTAATGGCGAGAAAAACGGTATATAATATGTGTGGGTACAGTAAATGAGTAAGAGGAAAATTACAGCTAAACACAAACACCGCAGAAATGTAAAAATAGCCATTGTCATTAAGGGTAAGAAAATTGAAAAATGGTCCGGTCATTAAGGGGTTAAAACACCTGCAAATGCACACCCTCATTAGCCACCATGTTTCCCTTGCAGTATATTGCATTTAGAGTGAGACAGTGTCGTGGGGCACAAGGGGTGCTGGAACCCCTACATGCCCCTGTTTTGGATGGTATCCCTGCTGCTGAGGTCCCTGGTCATGGTGCTGTAGCTGTCCCTGCTCCAGCTGCTGCTGCTGCCCTCCCTGCTCCTCCTGCTGTTGTCCCTGTTCCTGGTGCTCCCCATGCTGCTGTTGCTGCAGCTGGCCATAGGCCAGCAGGGCCTATAAGATGAAGGCATCAGCAGAGGGGAAGAGCACCAAGGGTACACAGGGTTAGGGTCACCCTGTTTGGGATGACAGAAGTGGAGGTCAGGGAAAAGTATCGCTTGACTTCTGCAAGCCTCATTAACCTATATGAGGTCTTGAAGGATGATATTGACCCTCAAGCGTATAGGAACCAAGCTCTGACTGGTATGCAGAAGCTGTTGTGTGTTGTACACTTCCTGGCAACTGGCTCATACCAGTCAACAGAGGGGCTTGTGTCTGGCCTATCGCAGTCTACCTTCTCCAGGATTCTAGGGGAGGTTTTGACTGCTCTAGATAACCAGACACAACGTTACATTAATTTCCCCCGTACCCCCCAGGAATGGAACCGTCTTAAACAAGGCTTCTATCGACTGGGGGGTATTCCCAATGTCATGGGGGCAATTGATTGCACACATGTGCGTATCGTGGCCCCACATGAGGAGACAATCCTCTATATTAACAGGAAAGGGTTTCACTCATTGAATTGCCAGATGGTCTGCGATACCAATCTGAAATTCTTACATGTGTATGCAGGCTTCCCGGGGAGTGCACATGATTCCTACATCCTGCGCCAGACCTCCTTATTCAATATGTTTGAAAATGGAACACTCTCTGGAGGATGGCTGCTTGGTGAGTACCTTAATTCTGTCTGTTTATTTCTACTAAAGGGACACTAAACACAAATTATAATCTCATGTTTCAGATAGAGAATACAATGTTAAACAGCATTACAATTCACTTCTATTATCTCATTTTATTTATTCTTTAGATATCTTTTTTTGAAAAAATAGCAATGCACATAGATGAGCCAATCATATGAGGCTTCTATGTGCAGCCACCAATCAGCAGCTAATGAGCATATCTAATATGCTTGTCAGCAAATGTTATCTAGAGAATGGAGAAAATGATCTAATAGAAGTAAATTATTAAGCTGATAAAAATTGCAGGTTCTTATTAAAGGGACAGTCTAGTATAAATTGCACTTTCATTATTCAGATAGGACTTTTAATTTTAATCAACTCTCCAATTTACTTCCATTAACAAAATGTGCACAGTATTTGTATCTTTTATATTTTTGAGTCACCAGCTCCTACTGAGCATGTGCAAGAATAAGTGTGTATGCATTTGTGAATGGCTGATGGATGTCACATGGTACAGGGGGAGTTTCAAAATACATAACTTTTTAAATTGTCATAAAAAATAAATTTGATTTTAGACTAAGTGCTATTGCATTGTCTTGTTATCTTGCATTTTTTGATAATGAAAATCTACTGTGTTGACTGGTCCTTTAAAATAGATTTTTGGTCTAGATTAATACTGGCATAAAAGTAGATTGCTTATAATGCACAAATTTAATGTTTTGATTAAATCTATCTTTTAAATGAAATTCATGTTATGTCCCTTTAAAGCACATGATGTACCTGTAGTAATCAGAATACATATGTTACATGACAGGTGACGCAGGGTACGGCTGCAGACCATGGCTATTAACCCCCTTGGTGCACCCCATTACAGAGCCACAACTCAGGTACCAGGAGGCACACATAAGAACAAGGAATGTCATTGAAAGGAGCTTTGGCCTATTAAAAACCAGGTTCAGGTGTCTGGATGTTACAGGCGGAGCACTACAGTATAACCCCAACAAAGTGTGTTCCATTGTTAATGCTTGCTGTATTCTACACAACATTGCTGTGGACACACGTTTGTTGGGGGACATTGACCCAGAGCAGCAGCAGCAGCTGGTTCCTGTACCTGAGGATGTGGACAGGGGGACACTGAGGGGGAATGAAGTGAGGGATTATGTCATCCGGGAATACTTCACCTGTAAGTTACTTATTCATAAGTACAGTAAACCATAACATTCACATGTATTATGATGTTTGACAGTACCTCACCAACCATTGCATGTGTATATATCATGTCTTGCAGAATTACATACTTCGAATTTCCACTGCATGTAAGTGAAACTACTACATCCCAACCCCCTTCCCTTAAAGGGACACTATACCCAAACATTTTCTTTCATGATTAAGGTAGAGAATATAATTTTAAACAACATTCCAATTTACTTCTATTACCTATTTTGATTTATTCTTTAGATATACTTTAATGAAGACATAGCAATGCACACAGTGAACCAATCACAGGAGGCATCTATATCCAGCTACTAATCAGCAGCTACCAAGCATATCTAGATATGCTTTTCAGCAAAGAATATCAAGAGAATGAAGCAAAATAAATAATAGAAGAAAATTAGAAAGTTGTTTATAATTGTATGCTCTTTACAAATCATGAAAGAAAACATTTGGCTTTCATGTCCCTTTAACAACCCTAATTACTGTATATTTCTCATTTGTTTCATTCATGTTTAGTTCACTATGATTTATTGACTATCATTAAGAATGAGGATAATTGATATTTATACCTTATGTTCACACCTTCTGTAAATACATTATTAGTTATATATACCCACGTGTCAATTTATATTGGATGTGAGAAACCTTGATTTACATCTTAGAAGTGAATATTACTATATGCGCCGTTCATACACAACTATGTAAAGTGGTTTATCGAACAGGAATATGTCAGAAACATGATAATAATACATTTTTGGGCCATTTCAACACAGGTATTATTATATGTTTTAACAATATTACTGTACTAAAACACACCTCACATGGATGTGGATGACAATTATATGGTAAATAACAGAGGACAAGATTTAGGATGAAATATAACAAGATTTATTTTCTTTTAGGCCTCTTAGATGAGGGGGCTGAGGGGCCTGGAGTGGGTCTCCTGCCTCTCCTGGGTTTTGTGGATCCAGTGGATCCTGCAGGAGTGCTGGTCACAGATGAGATGCTGGAGGCAATGTCCTGCTGGTGGGTGAAATGCTCCACCAACACACCCAACAGTTGGTTCTGTTCCCTCCATCTGTTGTCACTCTGGATTTGCATGTCAGAAATGACTCTCAGCATTTGCGATTGGTTTTGTACCATAGCAGTTAGAGATGCTGCCATGTCCCTTTGCAGCTCAATGGAACGCTGTTGTAATGTCTGTTGGCTCCTATAGAACCTGCGTTGGTCCCTCTGCATTCTCTCGCAGGTTGACGTGAGACTCTCGCAGGTCACTGTTTGCCTCCTCTGTAGGGAAATGTATTCATCGCCCATGGCGGAAGTCAGTGGATCCATGGGCTCTTCCCCAGCAGGGACTCTAGGCACCGGTTCCATTTCTCGATCCTCAGCTGGTGACGCAGGCTGTGTAATCTCAGCTGGGGGTGCAGGCTGTGTAATCTCAGCTGGGGGTGCAGGCTGTGTAATCTCAGCTGGGGGTGCAGGCCCCGGAATCTCAGCTGGGGGTGCAGGCCGAGGAATCTCAGCTGGGGGTGCAGGCCGAGGAATCTCAGCTGGGGGTGCAGGCTGTGTAATCTCAGCTGGGGGTGCAGGCTGTGTAATCTCAGCTGGGGGTGCAGGCCCCGGAATCTCAGCTGGGGGTGCAGGCCGAGGAATCTCAGCTGGGGGTGCAGGCCCCGGAATTTCAGCTGGTGGAGCTCTTCCAACTGCTGCCGATGGTGCAGATGTCTGGATGGACTGATAGTCCCATTGCCTGCTGGTGTGCATCCACTCAGCCTGCTGGTAGAATCCCTGAGTGGCATGATATTCTTGGGGGTGGGGGGGGTAAAGACATCTACCCTTCGGGGCTGGCTTGGCTCCCCCTCCAAGCCAAAGGAATAGTCCTCCGGCCAGGGCTCCTGCCAGGTATCCTCCTGTAATGCTGGCGGCATAACATTGGGATTATCAATTGAGGCAGTCCAACCCAGGTCATGCCTGGCATACTCCTGCTGGACTCTCCGGACCGGTGGTCGAGGTGGAGAAATACTTTGTTCCGGTGTTGGAGGGGGATGCATGGGCGTTGGCACCCTGGTGACTGGAGGATCTGTGGAGGAGTCAAATGATGAGAGGGATTAGTACAGTCAGATATATATCCATGTGGGCATACAATGTACATGCTAGGGCCTATCCACATTCTCATGTCAAACTCTATAACATGCATGTGCACATTGAGATTTGTGATATGATGGTTTTTAATATGCAAAGTATACATGTATGTGTTTCATACAATAGTTATATGTACATGTCAGTGATGGAGAAAATGTGTTCTTTAAGTGACACTATGGTTGTGATGACTATAGTGTCCATTTACTGAAAACTCTACATGTGGCTTGTGGCCTGTGTTACTCTGAGACATGTTAGTATTTCACTATTCCACCTCATATCATGAATTTCAA
Source organism: Bombina bombina (assembly GCF_027579735.1). NCBI lineage: Eukaryota > Metazoa > Chordata > Amphibia > Anura > Bombinatoridae > Bombina > Bombina bombina. The sequence continues at coordinate 636,403,300 of NC_069505.1, read as the reverse complement.
TGTGTTAAGTAGCATTAAATGGACATTAAACCCATTTTTATTCTTTCATGATTCAGCTAGACGAGCATGCAATTTTAAACAACTTTGTAATTTACTTCCATGCCCTAATTTGCTTCATTCTCTTGATATTCTTAGCTGAAAAGCATTTCTAGATAGGCTCAGAAGCTGATGATTGGTGGCTGCACATCAATGCCTCGTGTGATTGCCTCACCCATGTGCATTGATATTTAATAAACTAAGATTATGAAAATAATGATGAAAAATATCTAGAAGTAAATTGGGATGTTGTTGAAAACTGTATTCTCTATCTGAATAATGAACTAAAATTATTTGGTTTCATGTCCCTTTAATGTTAAATCTCATTGTATATTTTGTTGTTAGTAGGCAAAATACCATGCTCCTCATTGTGTACATGAATGTGTGACAATATAGGATGTTATAACTCAAATACATATAATACTGATGTTGCAATCCCTGAGTCACGAGCCCCTGGAAGTCCACGGACTGCTGTGACGCTCAGGGACCTACGAATCAGCTCCTGCCACTCGTTGTATTCCGCCTCATAGTGAGGCCCACCTCCTGTTGCCCTCTGGGACATTGCTTCTTGGCCCATCTTCTCCTTAACTCTCCTCTTACAGTCATTCCACCTCTTCTTTAGGCCATCCACATTCCTCCTCTGCTGGGACACACCATTAACGGCCTCCACCACCTTCTGCCAGGCATCTTTACGCCTACGGGCAACTCCTTTGCCCTTCTCTTGGCCAAAGAGGGCAGTATGGTTCTCCAGGACAGCCTGGACTAGAGCGAGGTTTTCTGCGAATGTGAAGTTAGGGCACCTCATACGCTTCTCGTCCTGGGCCGCCTGGCTCCCTCCCTGGGATGTCCCTGGTGTGGGTTCCTCCCTATCCTCTCCCTCCTCCCCCCTTCTATCCCCATGTGCACCCTCTATCCCTCTTCTGAGTGTGCCTGGCCTTGGGGCAACCCCACTCCCATCCTCCCTTCTGGCTCTCCCTCTCCCCACTCCGCTCACTCCCTGACGGGGACCCTGCTGCTCCTCCTGTCCATAATCCTCTCCCTGCAACTCCCCTTCCCTCCTCCCCCCAGCCCTAGCTCTCCCTGACATCCTCACACTACACACACTCACACACTCACACTCACTCCCACTTCAATCACACACAATCACAACCAAACACTCAGCCTTTCAAACTGTAAAAGATAAATAAAATGTGTAAGGTGTTATAAAATAAAAGTGTTGTGTATTTTGTATATGTGTGTATGCAAAATGTGTGCAATATGTAAAAAAGTGACAGTAATGTACAAGCTTAACAAATCCACCAAATCCGACCTAACTAAATATTATGCAATGCGCCTCTCTTTCTACTCTAACGACTTTCTCCTACTCACTGTAGTGTGCTGTAGCTCCAAGAACCGACCAAACACACTAAAGAAAATGGCGGCTGCGCAGGGGTTTAATTATGAATTTTGAATCTCGTCATTACGTGGTGCATCTCTTAGAACTGGCGTTATTTTTTACGAGTCGTAGGCTAATTTGCATAAAACTACACTTTATTGAGAGTTTACGTGAACAAAATACTGGCGCAAGTACTTGCGACGACTAAAATGTGTATTTGCGCACATTTTGCCTGCTCGCCGGTTTTTCCTACTTACGCCAGTTTAGCATCTGACGGCGCTGGATATTGGATAGCTAGAGTTGCGAGCTGAAACTGCGGGCGACGCGGGTTCCCTCGCTTGCGCCGCAAACTACGCCGTATATCGGATCGCGCCCTATATGTCCACAATAGACTTACAGGATGCATATCTTCATATTCCAATTCATCCGGACCATTATCAGTTCCTGAGATTCTCTTTTCTAGACAAGCATTACCAGTTTGTTGCTCTTCCTTTTGGCCTAGCAACAGCTCCAAGGATCTTTTCAAAGGTTCTCGGTGCCCTTCTTTCTGTAATAAGGGAGCAGGGTATTGCGGTATTTCCTTATTTGGACGATATCTTGGTACTTGCTCAGTCTTTACATTCTGCAGAATCTCACACAAATCAACTTGTGTTGTTTCTTCAAAGACATGGTTGGAGGATCAATTTACCAAAGAGTTCCTTGATTCCTCAGACAAGGGTAACCTTTTTGGGTTTCGAAATAGATTCAGTGTCCATGACTTTGTCTCTAACAGAAAAGAGACGTCTGAAATTGGTTTCAGCTTGTCGAAACCTTCAGTCTCAATCTTTCCCTTCGGTAGCTTTGTGCATGGAAATTTTAGGTCTCATGACTGCTGCATCGGACGCAATCCCTTTTGCTTGTTTTCACATGAGATCTCTTCAGCTTTGTATTCTGAACCAATGGTGCAGGTATTATACAAATATATCACAATTAATATCCTTAAATCCCAATGTTCGTTCTTCTCTGACTTGGTGGTTAGATCACCATCGTTTAGTTCAAGGGGCCTCTTTTGTTCGTCCAACCTGGACTGTGATCTCAACAGATGTGAGTCTTTCAGGTTGGGGAGCTGTATCCTGCTGATCCCGGACCTCGCTGCAACTAAATAAATTGTTTAACCCCTAAACCGCCACTCCCGGACCCCGCCACCACCTATATTAAACTTATTAACCCCTAATCTGCCCCCCCTACACCGTCGCCACCTATAATAAATTTATTAACCCCTATCCTGCCCCCCCTACACCGCCGCCACTATAATAAAATTATTAACCCCTAAACCTAAGTCTAACCCTAACCCTAACACCCCCCTAACTTAAATATTAATTAAATACATCTAAATAATATTTCTCTTATTAACTAAATGAATCCTATTTAAAACTAAATACTTACCTTTAAAATAAACCCTAATATAGCTACAATATAAATAATAATTACAGGCAAATTTCAATTTATTTTAAATAGGTACAATAGCTATTAAATAGTTAATAACTATTTAATAGCTACCTAGTTAAAATAAAGAGAAATTTACCTGTAAAATAAAAACTAACCTAAGTTACAATTACACATAACACTACACTACACTTCAATAAATTAATCCTATTTAAAACTAAATACTTACCTGTAAAATAAACCCTAAGATAGCTACAATATAATTAATAATTACATTGTAGCTATTTTAGGATTTATATTTATTTTACAGGTAACTTTGTATTTATTTTAGCTAGTTAGAATAGTTATTAAATAGTTATTAACTATTTAATAACTACCTAGCTAAAAGAAATACAAAATTACCTGTAAAATAAATCCTAACCTAAGTTATAATTAAACCTAACACTACACTATCATTAAATTAATTAAATAAATTACCTACAAATAACTACAATTAAATTCAATTAAATAAACTAACTAAAGTACAAAAAATAAAAAAAGCTAAGTTACAAAAAATAAAAAAATAAGTTACAAACATGTTAAAAATATTACAACAATTTTAAGCTACTTACACCTAATCTAAGCCCCCTAATAAAATAACAAAGCCCCCCAAAATAAAAAAATTCCCTACCCTATTCTACATTAAAAAGTTACCAGCTCTTTTACCTTACCAGCCCTTAAAAGGGCCTTTTGCGGGGCATGCCCCAAAGAAAACAGCTCTTTTGCCTGTAAAATAAAAATACAACCCCCCAACATTAAAACCCACCACCCACATACACCTAATCTAACCCAAACCCCCCTTAAATAAACCTAACACTACCCCCCTGAAGATCATCCTACCTTGAGCAGTCTTCAGCCAGCCGACCACCGATGGAACCGAAGAGTTGTGATGTCCCGAACTGTTCGCCCGCGAACGGTTCACAGCGAACATAGCTTGTTCGCGTTTGCGTCTGCGGGCGAAAACACATGCGATGTTCGATCCGCCTCCTATGTGTCATCATTGAGGAAACTTTGACCCTGTATGTCACAGCCGTCTGACACATTAGAGCCAATCAACATCAGACACTCCCTCACAGACCCTCACAGCTACTCGGAAGCCGCCATTTTAGACTCATAACGACCTTGCTTTCTTATTGAGAGGACGTGTTGTGTTTGTGCTGCTGACATTATAGGGAAATACATAGCTAGGCTAGTGTATTTAGTGTCCACTACAGTCCAGAAGGACTCCACTCATCTCTGCTGCAAGGACAGCACCCCAAAAAGCCCTTTTTAGGGCTATAATTCGAGCCGTTTTTTTTTTTTTTTTCGTATTTTTATTAGCATTTGCCTGGCTTTCAGCCTGTGTGTTTAAGGCTCACAGCATATGCTGTGATTAGTGCCACCACTGATATCTGCCTAACAACATTAGTTTAAATTTAACCAACAAAATTTTTTAATTATTTTGCTAGTGTAATTTTTTTTCATTTTCTATCAGGCCTGTGTCACACAGCATATACTCTGGTTCATTGCTCTGTGCCAGCCACCAGTGTTAATATCCGTTTATAACATTATTTTAAATTTAAAAAAAAATTTTTAAATAATTTTGCTAGTGTAATCTAATTAAATTTTCTATCAGGCCTGTGTCTGTCAGGCTCACACAGCATTAATATACCTCATTTTTTTCAGTCTTTTGGTTAATTGGTCTGTGCCAGGCAGCCACCACTCATATCTTCTTCACCTTAATTTAAATATAAAAAAAAAAAAGTTTAAATTTTTTTGATAGTGTAATCTAATATCATTTTCTATCAGGCCTGTGTGTTTTGCTGACATACAGAGCCTACTGTGTTTACTTGCTGCCCTCCCTAGTCTATGAGCCACGACTCATATGTGTTTAACCTTTTTTTAATTCCCCCCCCCCAAAAAAAATTAAATCATTTTTCTAGTGTAATCTAATAGTATTTTCTATCAGGCGTGTGTGTATCTGACTTACAGAGCCTATTGTTTTTAATAGCTGCCCTTCCAAGGCTATCAGCCATGACTCATATGTATGTGCTTAACCTTTTTCTTTAAATTCCCCCAAAAAATCTTTAAATCATTATGCTAGTGTAATCTAATTTTATTTTCTATAAGGCCTGTGTCTAACTGTCTATCTGACTTACACAGCATACCGTTGTTAATTGCTCCCCTACGTAGCAGCCAGCCAGTGCGACCACTCATATGTGCATTGCACTTCTTAACATTATTTTAATATTAAAATATAAAATTTTAAATTATTTTGCTAGTGTAATCTAACTTAATTTTCTATCAGGCCTGTGCTTTTGTCACTTACACAGCATACTGTGTTAAATTGCTGCCCTACCTACCAGCCACGACTCATATCTGCCAGCCTGTGTGCCAGGCCCAACTAGCCAATTAGTGGCACCAATCATAATTCTTGTAACAGTATATAAAAAATAAAAAATCATATTTTTTTGGACTGCAAATATTCAGTCTCCTAGTGCCATTGAATTGTAGTTTCCTCCTGCCTGCCAGCCTGTGTGCCAGGCACAAACTAGCCAATTAGTGCCACCAATCCTAGTTGTTGTAAAAGTATTGTTAATCTTTAAAATTCCAAATTGATCGCTTGTGATTCATCAGTTTGCTCGTGCCATTGAATTGCACTTTCCTCCTGCCTGCCAGCGTGTTTTCCAGGCCCAACTAGCCAATTAGTGGCACCAATCATAATTCTTGTAACAGTATATAAAAAATTTAAAATCATAATTTTTTGGACTGCAAATATTCAGTCTCCTAGTGCCATTGAATTGCATTTTCCTCCTGCCTGCCAAGCCTGTGTGCCAGGCCCAAACTAGCCACTTAGTGCCACCAATCCTAGTTGTAACAGTATTGTTAATCTTTAAAATTAAAAAATGTTCTCTTGTGATTCATCAGTTTGCTCGTGCCATTGAATTGCACTTTCCTCCTGCCTGCCAGTGTGTTTTCCAGGCCCAACTAGCCAATTAGTGGCACCAATCATAATTCTTGTAACAGTATATTAAAAATTTAAAATCATAATTTTTTGGACTGCAAATATTCAGTCTCCTAGTGCCATTGAATTGCATTTTCCTCCTGCCTGCCAAGCCTGTGTGCCAGGCCCAAACTAGCCACTTAGTGCCACCACTCCTAGTTGTTGTAACAGTATTGTTAATCTTTAAAATTAAAAATTGTTCTCTTGTGATTCATCAGTTTGCTTGTGCCATTGAATTGCACTTTCCTCCTGCCTGCCAGCATGTTTTCCAGGCCCAACTAGCCAATTAGTGGCACCAATCATAATTCTTGTAACAGTATATAAAAAAATTAAAATCATAATTTTTTGGACTGCAAATATTCAGTCTCCTAGTGCCATTGAATTGCATTTTCCTCCTGCCTCCCAAACCTGTGTGCCAGGCCCAAACTAGCCACTTAGTGCCACCACTCCTAGTTGTTGTAACAGTATTGTTAATCTTTAAAATTAAAAATTGTTCTCTTGTGATTCATCAGTTTGCTTGTGCCATTGAATTGCACTTTCCTCCTGCCTGCCAGCGTGTTTTCCAGGCCCAACTAGCCAATTAGTGCCACCAATCATAATTCTTGTAACAGTATATAAAAAATGTAAAATCATAATTTTTTGGACTGCAAATATTCAGTCTCCTAGTGCCATTGAATTGCATTTTCCTCCTGCCTGCCAAGCCTGTGTGCCAGGCCCAAACTAGCCACTTAGTGCCACCACTCCTAGTTGTTGTAACAGTATTGTTAATCTTTAAAATTAAAAATTGTTCTCTTGTGATTCATCAGTTTGCTCGTGCCATTGAATTGCACTTTCCTCCTGCCTGCCAGCGTGTTTTCCAGGCCCAACTAGCCAATTATGGGCACCAATCATAATTCTTGTAACAGTATATAAAAAAATTAAAATCATAATTTTTTGGACTGCAAATATTCAGTCTCCTAGTGCCATTGAATTGCATTTTCCTCCTGCCTGCCAAGCCTGTGTGCCAGGCCCAAACTAGCCACTTAGTGCCACCACTCCTAGTTGTTGTAACAGTATTGTTAATCGTTAAAATTAAAAATTGTTCTCTTGTGATTCATCAGTTTGCTCATGCCATTGAATTGCACTTTCCTCCTGCCTGCCAGTGTGTTTTCCAGGCCCAACTAGCCAATTAGTGGCACCAATCATAATTCTTGTAACAGTATATAAAAAATTTAAAATCATAATTTTTTGGACTGCAAATATTCAGTCTCCTAGTGCCATTGAATTGCATTTTCCTCCTGCCTGCCAAGCCTGTGTGCCAGGCCCAAACTAGCCACTTAGTACCACCACTCCTAGTTGTTGTAACAGTATTGTTAATCTTTAAAATTAAAAATTGTTCTCTTGTGATTCATCAGTTTGCTTGTGCCATTGAATTGCACTTTCCTCCTTGCACTTTTCTATCTATTTCTCTTCTATCGATTCTATCTAACTATCAATCTATGTATATCTATTTATCCTATCGATCTATCTTCTGTCCGGACTGTTTTGAGAGAGCCACTTGTGTTTCTGACAAATTTGAAGTAGGAGGACAGAACAATCATCTTCTTCCATCTCCCGGTTCCAAAAATGAAGGCCATATAGACCTCCCCCGATAGGGGGAGTAACAGGTTGTAGTAAAATGTTAAGAATAGTACTACTTAACACACCACAGGTCACAGATCGCATGTCTTATTGTTATACTCTGTCAGGGAAATTATATATATATTTCAAATCGATTTATTTATATATCAAATCGATCAAACTATCAAACGTATCGATCAAATGTAGATTGCATCTATTGATCGATGTAATTCGTATCTATAAAATGTATATTACATATTTTGGTTGATGTCATTCGTATCTATAAAATGTATATTGCATCTTTGATTCGATAACATTCGTATCTATCAAATGTATATTGCATGTATTGATCTATGTACAGTGTATCAATCATATGTATATTGCATCAATTGAGCTATGTAATCTATGTATCTATCTATCAAATCTATGTATCTCGTGGTTCTGCAAGTGGACTGTTTGCGGTTGATTGCGGTGCATTACACTTGGAGTTTGCTCTGTCACTGTGATGCGGACGTAACCCTTACACTACCTGATAGATACGACATCATAACAGATGTTTTAAAGCACGTTATTGCAAACAATTTGTTAATGTTAGGTGATTTAGGCCCTTTATGGGTTAAAAGCAGACTCTGCATAAACTATGTAATTTTCCAGGGGAGTTTTGCCAGGGATCCCCCTCCAGCATGCCACAGTCCAGGTGTTAGTCCCCTTGAAACAAGTTTTCCATCACTATTGTGGCCAGAAAGAGTCCTTGTAGGTTTTAAAGTTCGCCTGCCTATTGAAGTCAATGGCGGTTCGCACGGTTCGTGGGTTCGCGAACAATACCGGAAGTTCGAGTCCGCCGTTCGCGAACCAAAAATTTTAAGTTCGCGACATCACTACCGAAGAGGAGATCCGGAGCGGCAGAAGTCGCGATCAGCCAATAGAATGCGAGCTCAATCTGATTGGCTGATTGGATCAGCCAATCCGATTGAACTTCAATCTGATTGGCTGATTCAATCAGCCAATCAGATTTTTCCTACCTTAATTCTGATTGGCTGATAGAATCCTATCAGCCAATCGGAATTGAAGGGACGCCATCTTGGATGACATCACTTAAAGGTACCGTCATTCGTCGTTAATCGTCGGGAAGAAGAGGATGGCTCCGCATCGGCTCGTCTGAAGATGGCTCCGCTCCACTCCGGATGGATGAAGATTGAAGACGCAGCTTGGATGAAGACTTCAATCGGATGGAAGACCTCTTCAGCGCCGCCTGGATGTTGACTTCAATCGGATGGAAGACTTCTTCAGCACCCCTTGGATGATGACTTCTGCCGCTCCGGATCTCCTCTTCGGTTCCATCGATGGTCGGCTGGCTGAAGACGGCTCAAGGTAGGATGATCTTCACGGGGGTAGTGTTAGATTTATTTAAGGGGGGTTTGGGTTAGATTAGGGGTATGTGGGTGGTGGGTTTTAATGTTGGGGGGGTTGTATTTTTATTTTACAGGCAAAAGAGTTGTTTTCTTTGGGGCATGCCCCGCAAAAGGGCCTTTTAAGGGAGGGTAAGGTAAAAGAGCTGGTAACTTTTTAATGTAGAATAGGGTAGGGAATTTTTTTATTTTGGGGGCTTTGTTATTTTATTAGGGGGCTTAGATTAGGTGTAAGTAGCTTAAAATTGTTGTAATATTTTTGAAATGTTTGTAACTTATTTTTTTATGTTTTGTAACATTTTTTTTTTTTGTACTTTAGTTAGTTTATTTAATTGAATTTAATTGTAGTTATTTGTAGGTAATTTATTCAATTAATTTAATGATAGTGTAGTGTTAGGTTTAATTGTAACTTAGGTTAGGATTTATTTTACAGGTAATCTTGTATTTCTTTTAGCTAGGTAGTTATTAAATAGTTAATAACTATTTAATAACTATTCTAACTAGCTAAAATAAATACAAAGTTGCCTGTAAAATAAATATAAATCCTAAAATAGCTACAATGTAATTATTAATTACATTGTAGCTATCTTAGGGTTTATTTTACAGGTATTTAGTTTTAAATAGGAATAATTTATTAAAGTATAGTGTAGTGTTAGGTGTAATTGTAACTTAGGTTAGTTTTTATTTTACAGGTAGATTTCTCTTTATTTTAACTAGGTAGCTATTAAATAGTTAATAACTATTTAATAGCTATTGTACCTAGTTAAAATAAATTGCCTGTAAGTTGCCTGTAAAATAAAAATAAATCCTAAGATAGGTACAATATAATTATTATTTATATTGTAGCTATATTAGGGTTTATTTTAAAGGTAAGTATTTAGTTTTAAATAGGATTAATTTAGTTAATAAGACAAATATTATTTAGATGTATTTAATTAATATTTAAGTTAGGGGGGTGTTAGGGTTAGTGTTAGACTTAGGTTTAGGGGTTAATAATTTTATTACAGTGGCAGCGGTGTAGGGGGGGCAGGATAGGGGTTAATAAATTTATTATAGGTGGTGACGGTGTAGGGGGGCAGATTAGGGGTTAATAAGTTTAATATAAGTTGCGGCAGGGTCCGGGAGCGGCGGTTTAGGGGTTAAACAATTTATTTAGTTGCAGCGAGGTCCGGGATTCGCAGGATAGGGGTTAATAACTTTATTATAGGTGGCGGCGGTATAGGGGGGGCAGGATAGGGGTTACTAGGTATAATGTAGGTGGCGGCGGTGTCTGGGAGCGGCGGTTTAGGGGTTAATACATTTATAAGAGTTGCGGCGGGGTCTAGGAGCGGCGGTTTAGGGGTTAATAACTTTATTTAGTTGCGGGGGGCTCCGGGGGCGCCGGTATAGGGGGTAGAACAGTGTAGTTTAGTGTGGGTGCTTAGTGACAGCTTGTCGTTATCAATAAAGCTGTCAAAAAGCCGAAGAGCAGCGAGATCGGATGAGTGATAACTCTCACAGTCTGCTGCTCATCGCCCCGTACTTGGTGCGCGGCTTTTTGACAGATTTTTTGATAACTTAGGCAAAATTTTTCAGGTCCGCGGCGGCGATGGTAGGCGAGCTTAGGTGGGCATATTGGACCGGCGAAGGCAGGTAAAGTAGATGCGTTGATAACTAGAGGCCAATATATTTAATAATTATTCTTTATAATAAAACCCCAATAAAATGCATATACAAAACAATTAAAATTAATGTAAATTCCTAAATTCTTTGTATTAGTTAAAATTTATCGACACATTGAATTATATTTATAGGAAACCAGATATGAATCAAACGATACACGTTTAAACTATTATAATATGCTATGCAAAGATCATAAAAATGACCTTATTCACAATAGTCTCCCAAATCAGAGTTGCATTTAAATATCACACACAATGAGATACCAGAATCTTCTGTTATTAACCAATAACTCTCTAGTTCAATGCTCAATATAGATTGCCCACTTACTATGCTTAATTAATAACTACCAGGGATATAATCACAATAAACAGTTTATGTACAGTTCTGAAAGAATTCACTATAATAACTGATTTATAAATCTGGAGTATAACCCTGTCTAATAAATAAATTATTTAGCAATAATGACTAGTTAAGGTTACACAGGATTATGAAACACAAGCCTAAAATACTAAGTGCCCTTTTTAAATCTATTAACTGGAATTTGACTATAGCAATAATGAATGTATTTGCTTTAAAATATCAAATCATAGGATTAATACATTACCAACATGAGCCAATCTGTAGTTCAGTCTTTTCCAGGTTCACCTCATATGAAAAATAAGGGTATTTGCAATGTGGATAAGAAAAGGTAGCCCAATTTGCTTAAAGTAACTGTGTTCCAACGCAGCCAATTATTCAGTTACTAGTCCTCCAGCAAAAGTTAGCAGCCTCTTTTCTCCTCTTGCATTCAGCTTATATATTCTTATCATTGGTTAAATTGGAAACGCACAAAAGTCTCGGATTGGCCCTTCGAGTCGAAACATTTGATTGTCTACTCGGGTTTGCATATGTTCTTAACAGACAATTCATTTGGCTGTCATGCCATTGTAATCCCCTAGGGGGCAGCAGACAAAGACAAACAGTTTCATTCAATGATTTCTAATCCAAATATCTCCCTATATAATGATTATTTAACAATACTATAACATTGCATTAATCACTTACAATATTAATTATAGATGGGGTAATATCATATAATTTTTCTGATTACCCCAATACCAAACACATTATGGGTTTTTTTTTTAAATCAAAGTTTTTTATTAAGGTATTTAGTCATACACTGTTAATAATAAAAGATCACACATATCGTCTCCAAAACAACACACTTTGAAGGAGATATAACAAATACCAGAGAATCCTCATAACAATTAGAAATAAATACAAAATGTGTATATGGAATCATGAAAACTAGCTGTAGAACATACATGTCATATCAGAGTTATAACATGACTTAAAAATATGAATGACATATATAGTAATGATACCTTAGTTTTTTAGCTTATATATCAGTAATATGGCGGTATCTCTTTATCCTTGTATACTGCCTACTAGAATGATACATGCTAATGAGCTACTTCGAGTACTGACGTACAATTTGAGATGAGAGATACATTTCTTTACAAAAAGGAAGGAGTACCACCTAACAATACTGCAAGTAAATATAAATTACTCAAAATCTTATACTCATCTGATGATACTACATGTATAAAACATTCAGAATCCTATGCTTTTAATTGTTGTGAGGAGGGGCTACCAAAAATCATAAATAACACTGGGTTTCACTCAGTGTCTATATGTCTAGATAGTGACCCAATATTTGGTGAAGTTGAGATGAACTGATAGAGCACATTATATAAGAATATAAGAATAATAGGGAGCATACTGGTTCCAATTGGAATAAAGTAAAAGTTAATGAAATAAGTTTCCTCAGGGCAGAATAACATATGAGATAGGAATTTGCCCAAATGTAACTGATATAGTGTTCCTGCTATCAAGCCCTTGACCTGCATCTTTCAACCCAATTTCCTAGATATTAATAACTTGGCTGGGTAACCTAGAGCAACATATGTGTACCTGAAGTAAGTAAGAGTATCAGACTATTTGATAAGGTACACAATATATACAAATCCATGAGGTTAATGAGATGTCTCTAGTAGATTTCCTTTTACTACAATGATTTCTGACCCCTGATAATCAGCAGGAAGAGAACCTAGGATCTTCTGATCACAGAGGGTAACAGGCAGTGGTAATAAAAAGCGTCATGCTGAAATGACTATTAATGTTACTGCTGTACTGAAATGTAAAACATGCAAAAATGTTCAACATTCATCTAGAGAGGAGCCATAAACAATAAAGCACACCAACGGCTACTTAAAAATAATCCTGGTTTAGGTGTAGACTACCAGCAAAGGAACTTCCTATAATTGTATGTCCCGATAGTGACATATCAAGCTTCAGGGCCATCATATGGAGAGGCAAGTCAAGCGGGGCAACAGGAAGCTTCATTACATCTGCACCTAAGGGTACGCAGCACTATCCAATCCCATACCGGCAGATACTCCAGTGATCTCCATTATTATTAACCATGTCCTCGATAAAGTAATATCCATTGTCTCCTCTGGGGAAGTAAGGAACTCGACACTCCATGCACAATAAAGTTCCTACAATATGGTTATCAATCCAGGGCTGTGGTTCAGATGATATGCCGGATCGGGACCCATACAGCTCACCTATTATTAATTGCTTGCTGTGTCTGCTCTGTACCAGGCTATGAACCGAGGCTCTGGTCAAAGGCAAGTAGATACTGGGATCTGGCATTCTCATCCTCGGATTAACCACAACCCCCTCATCATCTCCGGGAGGACCGGCCGCATCCCTCTCCAATAGATCCAAGGATGATGACTCACTCTTAAGATCGAGAGTCAGAGGTGGGTTTTGTTTAGGCTGCTCTGTATACCAGATCTCATCATGTCCAACCGCCTGGCCGGGACTACTCAGTATAATATGCTGGAGTGAAGTTGGTCCCGAGTCTATATACTATAGTTGCCATGGTGTGCCTGTAACCTCCTCAATAGATGCAGGAGCTTCCAGCAGTGCATCCCGCTTACTCATAACTGCTCTGAATATGCCTTTGAGATCACCAAATCTATGATCTATCTGTCGCCCTAGATCCTCCAGTTTAGTTCTTAGAATGTGACTTAAGTCCTCCATATTGAAAATGTTCTGAAAAATTCTTGTTTATGAGATAGGATGTAGCAGGTAAATACTGCTCTACTCGGATTGCTGGAATATCTGAGGGGGGAAATGCATGAGTGTTAGTATGCTGCGGCCTATGTTCTGAGCCCGATCAGATTGGATCCCGCAGGTAGGATCATAAAAATAATGATATCTTTTAGCTCCACTGCTTCTTCCAAATTTGCACGTTAATTTTCAGGACTGCATGACGAGTTTAGAAGAAGATAGGCGACGATTTGAAAAATTCACTTGAGGAGCTTCATGTAATTGCTGCTGATCATGGCCGCGGTAAACCCTGCCACATTATGTTTTTAACATCATATTACTACTATCCCAAAATCCATTCAAAATTTCATCTGGTCATTTCCCCATATTTATATACAAACACAGCATGTTTCATATTCAGTACACCTCTTTATGGGACAACCACATGTGTATTTGTTAAACGTGCCTGAAAAATTAAAGATTAGCTTATTAAAATTGGCCATATTAAATCCTTAAACATCCTATGTTTAAAAAGAAAAAAATATATATCGGTTGACATGTTGAAAATTTAGACTTTCAGGTTTTCAACTTTCTAGGCCTAGACAATTTTATATCCATTAAAAATATATATTTTCCTACAATACTGAGGTATATTTTATTTGAATTCTAAATACAAGTTGTATTTTCAATGAAATACAAGTTACAATCCTATATTTTTCTGTTTAGCTAGCAATACAGATGTGTATGTGATGTTCAGGGGTAATTAACAAGTCTATGCTAATCACTATACAGTCAGAATTGTATTTGCTTATCTGACTTTATGTACAAAATGTTGTCTTCAAACATTCTATGATGTATGCTGGCTTGCTTACCTCCTGCAGGGCTGTGGGCTTCATAAGCTAAACCTTTTGTTTCAAATGCTATGTTAATCAAGAAAGGGAATCTTCACGTTTGATCCAAGATTTATAATATACAAAGTATAGATGGTCATCTCTTTGGAACAAATTTCCTGACTTAATGACCAAATGCTTCAGAGTAGAAATAGGGGTCAGTGACAATCTGATAGGGATTTTAGCTTCACACCTCAGCAGGACGTCTTTTGAAGCAATCCTTTGTTCTCAAATGTGGAATACATAGAGTGTGATGAATGAGCATGCTCAAACTTACTATTTGATAGATTTCATACTTATTTTATCTTATATTTTATATATATATATATATATATATATATATATATATATATGTATTTTCCACTGACATTTACAGATACCCTGACAATCTGTAGTGTATTGAATATGGTGTGTCTATGTAAGTAGATGTAGTGATTGTATGGGCTGTGTGTAGTAGGGTTACCAAGTGTACAGTATTCAACTGGACAGTCCAGTATTTTAGCAGGCTCCAGTAAATATATAAAGTGATGTGACTCTGAGCATGTTTGCCCCTGTTATTGAAAAGCCTACATGTCTGAGATATGTCTATAGAGAGATGGATGGGGTCAAGAATGTTTTTAAGTGTTGGTATGAGATGATGCTTTTGTGTATGTGGTGCTTGTGTGTGTGCATATGGATAGCTATGGGTGCCTGTATGAATATGCAGATATATTTTGATGCCTGTGTGTTTGCATGTGGATGTCTATTAGTACCTTATTTAAAACTAAATGACAGGGAGGCATTGAAGTCTCTGGAGGGGAAACACTGACATTTGCAGGCCCATTTATCAAGCTCCGTACAGAAGGGTCACAAAGACCGCTGCTCCATAACCCTGTCCGCCTGCTCTGAGCAGGCGGACAGGAATCGCCGGAAATCAACCCGATCTAATGCGATCGGGTTGATTGACACCTCCCTGCTGGCGGCCGATTGTCTGCGAGTCAGCAGGGGGCGGCGTTGCACCAGCAGCTCTTGTGAGCTGCTGGTGCAATGTTAAATGCGGAGAGCGTATTGCTGTCCGCATTTAGCGAGGTCTTGCGGACCTGATCCGCAGTGTCGGATCAGGTCCGCAAGCCCTTTGATAAATGGGCCTGTTAGAATTTGGGAGGGGGGGGCATATTTTGGAAATTTGCCCTTGAAGCCAAATTCTCTAGTATCAGCCCTGGTCATAGCCCACTGCCATTTTTAGAAGTGTGCCTACCGTGCACTTCCATGTTGCCCCAAGGCTCTATTAGGGGGCTTACCTAAGCGCAGTGGCTGTCGGGCTAATCCAAAAAGTTTCTGACTGGCGGGGAAGCTATATGGGGCACGCTAAAATGATGGTACTGTGTGTTGCCTAAGCTCTGAGTACAGCGAGCTAACCAGATACCTCTTAGCACGGCCCTATCTCTGGCTGCAAACAGTACCTTTTAGCTTGTCCATGAAGCTTCACCTCCTGGCACTGACAAAATCAAAGTGCAGCACCCTGTTCCATCAATTATGCATGAGAAAACATGCTTTATGCCATTAGAGCACGTTAATATATTTTTTAAAACTACTAGAGGAGTGTCTGTAAGTAGCATAGGAACAGTACCTTAGGCTAAGGTACTGTTCCTATGCTACTTACAGACATTCCTCTAGTAGTTTGTCTGCTACATGGTAGCATGGAAGTTCAAGTTGCTCCCATGGAACACAGGAAGGTCCAGTGAATGATCTACTGCTAACAGATGCAGAATTACCATCCAGAAACCTGCTAATAAGGAGCAGCACTCTAGGAGGACAGGTTACCTAAAGGTAAGATCAGTAACTACTCACCTAAGTTTACATGATGTTCTCTGACTTAATGGACCTAAAATAATGATCTACCAACGGCTTTTTGTATTTACAAAGAGTTGCTGCTAATCTTGGGATGCTTACTTATAATTTTGGTAAAAGCATGGGCTCTTAGGACTAATGAGCGTGTTAATGTTGTAGAAATGATATGATTTAGGGCATTTTATATTTGGAATATTCTAAAAGAAACTGAACAGTATTTAGTGCATATGTTTTTTTTTTTTTTTTTTGCTTATCTGTTCATTTTAATGCAATAAATTATCACTGATGATTAATATATTATAGCCATTCTGGCTTGCTACTTCTACTCTTCTCATTCAAGTATATTTATGTATATATATATATATATATATATATATATATATATATATATATATATATATATATATATATATATACTGTATATGTGTGCATAAGTGTGTGCATATGAGTGTGTGTTTGCATATGAGTTTGTGCGTGCATATGAGTGTGTGTACGTGGGTGTATGTGTGGTGTGCACACATATGAGTGTGTGTATATGGGGGTGGGTGGGCTGCTTTGCCTAAAAATGCCCGGGCCTATTTTTGGTTCCAGTCCGGCCCTGCTTGCGATAGTATTGTAGAAGTGTAATTTTGTCTTGATAATTCCAGACTTTGACTATAATTGGCCTGGGCCTGATATTAGTTTTGGCCGAGTTTGGTGGTCCTAACCTATGTGCCCTTTCTATGACTATTTTAGGGTGGACTTCCGGAATCTGAAGAAGCTGCGGAAATGTGATTGTAAATAATTTATTCAGATCCTCATACTACTTCTCTTCAGGGACTCCTATAACTCTAAGGTTATTTCTTCTTGTACGACTTTCTAGGTCTTCTATTTTATTCTGAAGTTTAAGGAGAGTAATATTCGTGGTTTCTAATTTAGCATTCTGGCCATCTGTGAGATCCTCGAGATAAGATATTCTTTGCTCTGCTTCAGATAGCCTAACGGCAAATTGTTTGACTTCAGTAGATAGCTGTGCAATATCTTGTTTGATCTCATTTTTAAGGATATCAAACATAGGAGCCAGAGCTTCAGAAATATTGAGAACTAGAGACTGTATATCTAAGGACTCCATTGGAACCACAGGATTGGCAGTAGATGTCTGCGCGTCCGTTGGGGTCTCAAAGGCACTTTTGTTCCTCCTGTCTCTCTGACTAGCCGCCATAACTGGGGATGAAGTTTTAGCGTGAGAGTGTAAAAATGTATCCATGTGCTCAAACAGTGCATAGTGAATCCAGTGAATAAGAGGAATAAATCATGGAAAAGTGAATAGAGGGGGAGTAATCCCCCAGAAGGAAATGAAGGAGAAGTGTAAGGTTCTCCCAATCCAGTGAGATAGAATAAGGAGAGGAAGGTTGACCCTCTCAACCCGTGAAAGGGAGGGGGGGGAAGAAGGGAAAGGGGGGAGGTGATATTATGTGTAGGTGAATCAAAAGTGATCAGCCCAAGGAGTGATTTACCTAAAAGAAAAAGTCATGGAGGGAGGCAGGAAGACACAATAGAACTGAAACAGTGTGAGACCTTCACAGAAGAGGAGGCATCTAAGTCAGTATTACCATAGGTCAGGCGCAATTTGTCCAAAACACTGAACAAGATGTCGACCAGGATTAGTCTAGTTCCAGGCTATAAAGGTTCAACCAGATTTGCAATAAGAAAAGGAGGTTATAAATAAATTTGGGCACGCGAGTCCCAAAACTCAGAAAGCTAGATCATGGTAATGACAACAGCCCTAAGCAAGTATCTCAATATTGATGTATTAAATAAAGCACAACTATAAATGAAAGGTTAATTTAAGAAACTGTACCTACCCTGAATCAGAGCTGCTTATTTTTATAAGAATACAACAAGAAAATACAGTTAGTTATTAACAAGTATACTCCCAGCAGCCAGCATTAAATCATATTATAAAAGTGTATGATAATCACTTAGGCCTAGATTTGGAGTTCGGCGTTAGCCGTGAAAACCAGCGTTAGAGGCCCCTAACGCGGGTTTCTTACGGACTCCGGTATTTAGAGTTTATTTACCGCCACTCCAAAATCACCTAACGCTCAAATTTCTACCGACACCTCAGACCCAGTAGTAAACATATACCGACAAAATTAAATTCTACGAATCAAATTAAAAATATTACACAAACTACACTTACACTCATACAAACACGACACTATATTTATTTTTCATATTTAATAATTTTTCTGCAAAATACAAAGGATTAAAGTTGCGAGATCTCGGGTGTTAGAAAACAAAACAACACAAATCCATTTTCCCATTGACTTACATTGACACACGGGAAAAGACCCTCATATACCTACATCTAACTAATAACATTATCACAAACATACACTCATCGATGCATACAAACAATATACACCACATGACATACACAAAATATTTATTTATTACAAAAAGAACACGATTTATTTACTTTTTCACACAAGCTCATGACGTCACTCACTTTACGAGGAAAACCAGTCTTAGAAAAAAAAATTTGGAAATCTTTAGAGCCTCCATTGACTTCTATTGGGAAGACGTGCTCGTGCACGCGAAACCCTCATTTCCCTAACGCACGCAAATAGCGTAGACTGAAAAACTCCAAATACCAGCGCTAGAAAATACATGATTTCATGCGTTAGACCCAGCTATGATAAATAGATTAAGAAATGACTATTTCCCTATGGTGGATTTATGGTTTTTAATTATTGAATATTCACAACACCATAAAATTGTTTCACACTTTTAGATTACATCAACTACAAATCCACATCACTAGTAACACATTATTATTTAAATAAAATTACATTTAAAATTAAAATAAAATTCACTAAACTTTTCAGGATTCACAAACACTACACAATGGGAAACACCTCTCATTTACCTTTATTATTGCATTTCAGTTATTCAACTCATATGCTTGCAGCAACAGCATATCTACATAGGCTTAACACATGATCAGTCATGGATGCACATACATTACTTTTACCATTCACTCATACATGTGCATTCAAATGATGGGGGACAAACACATTACATTCTCTATAGGAATCACAAAACACAACATATGGATTTGACTGTACTTTTAACATCATGATTCCATCACCAGAAACCATTAGGAATTACGTACAACAAGAACATCATTACACCAGATTACAGATGTCAGTTTATGGGAAGGAACAACAATGCCAGACCGCTATATAGAAGTCAGCATATGTGGGACACAATCACAATATATACGTATATGTACATAACACGCATCACCCATCACGCAACCACAAAGCACACATTTATATTTTATTCAGCACACAATAACAATGTAGCACAATACAACAACACAATGAGGATTTCAGAACTACATAGGCAGGTTAATAATATCATGACGTCATTACAAGATTCAACCATACAAATCACAGATTCACCACTGTACCGCCCCTTTAGGAACTTTAACACTCAATACTACAATACAACATATACGTAAACAACAGTTTGGAACAGCATTATTATTGAAATTTCAATGGGACAATTAATAAATATTGTCAGATCGCAAATCAATTATATATACAATACTACAGATGGCAGCCGGAAGTTATTCAGTATTAGTGCCATTTGAATGGGACGCATACAATATTGTCAGATCGAAAATCACTTATATATACAATACTACAGATGGCAGACGGGAAGTTATTCAGTATTAGTGCCATTTTTATGGGACGCATACAATATTGTCAGATCGAAAATCACTTATATATACAATACTACAGATGACAGCCGGAAGTGCTTCAGTATTAGTGCCATTTTTATGGGACGCATACAATATTGTCAGATCGAAAATCACTTATATATACAATACTACAGATGACAGCCGGAAGTGCTTCAGTATTAGTGCCATTTTTATGGGACGCATACAATATTGTCAGATCGAAAATCACTTATATATACAATACTACAGATGACAGCCGGAAGTGCTTCAGTATTAGTGCCATTTTTATGGGACGCATACAATATTGTCAGATCGAAAATCACTTATATATACAATACTACAGATGACAGCCGGAAGTTCAGATTTTTTATGGCGATTTGAATGGGACGCGTACAATATTGACATCTCGGCAATCACTTATATATATAATACTACAGATGACAGCCGGAAGTTATTCAGTATTAGTGCGATTTGAAAGGGACGCATACAATATTGACAGCTCGGCAATCACTTATATATATAATACTACAGATGACAGCCGGAAGTTATTCAGTATTAGTGCCATTTTAATGGGACGCATACAATATTGACAGCTCGGCAATCACTTATATATACAATACTACAGATGGCAGACGGGAAGTTCTGGATTATTATTGCGATTTGAAAGGGACGCATACAATATTGACAGCTCGGCAATCACTTATATATACAATACTACAGATGACAGCCGGAAGTTCTGAATTCTTATTGCGATTTTAAAGGGACGCATACAATATTGACAGCTCGGCAATCACTTATATATACAATACTACAGATGACAGCCGGAAGTTATTCAGTATTAGTGCAATTTTAATGGGACGCATACAATATTGACAGCTCGGCAATCACTTATATATACAATACTACAGATGACAGCCGGAAGTTCTGAATTCTTATTGCGATTTTAAAGGGACGCATACAATATTGACAGCTCGGCAATCACTTATATATACAATACTACAGATGGCAGACGGGAAGTTCTGGATTATTATTGCGATTTGAAAGGGACGCATACAATATTGACAGCTCGGCAATCACTTATATATACAATACTACAGATGGCAGACGGGAAGTTCTGGATTATTATTGCGATTTGAAAGGGACGCATACAATATTGACATCTCGGCAATCACTTATATATACAATACTACAGATGGCAGCTGTTACTTTATCGTTTACAAACAATATTGCAGCAACATTGATCGATCACATTCGATGCACATTATACACAACTATGCACTTTCATTCATGTTAGCCTGGACGTGTGCTTGTTACTATAATATCGCGTTTAAGAAATATTGATTACGCATATGAACATGCACTGTATGTGTGATATTTGACACTTTCACATTGAGATTTATTGGCGGAAAACAACATTTCAGCCAAAAAAAATACAACGCCCACTTTGAAAGCATTCGCGCCGCTCACATACAAACAGGTGAATACAATCAGCAATCATTACAAACTCACTACCATTGGACTAATCGTACTATAAATCCCCCAAACAACATGGCCAAAGCATCACTTGTGATCCACATCAGATCAAGTGCTTACCTTGTTACGCTGTTTTGAAAGATGGATGACGATGACATGGTAGACGCTGCTGGTGCTGCTATTGGCGAACTAGCTGTTGGTCGAATCAGGCAGCCTCGGCGGCTCAGACCGAGACGAAGGGGTCGTCTGGTTCGAGGTCCTCGTGTCTACAGGGTGAGACCCACCTTGGAAAACATGAGCGACTTTGAGGTTTTTGATAAGTATCGGCTCGATCGCGAACAGCTCATTGGCCTTTACGAGCTTCTTAAACCTCATTTGGAGCCACGTATACAAATAAGGACTGCTGTTCCCGGCATGAGTAAGATGCTAAGTTGTGTATACGTCCTGGCCTCCGGGAGTTTTCAATCAGGAGAACTGTACATGCATGGCCTGGCTCAAGGTACATTCTCTGTGGTGTTTGATAACTTTCTGGACGCCATGGTACGTATCAGTAAGCAATACATAGGATTCCCACAGAATGATGGTGATTGGAGGCGCCTGAAGCGGGAATTCTTTGATATTGCTCAATTGCCCAATGTCTTGGGAGCCATAGATTGTACCCACATTGCGCTGCGTGCTCCAATTGATGACTTGCCCTTCAGAAATCGCAAACATTTTCATAGCCTCAACGTGCAGTATCTTTGTGACGCACGGATGAGGATTATGCATGTGTATGCGAATTTTGGAGGGGCTAGTCATGATGCCCGCATCCTCTCTCTGTCGTCCCTGTGGAGACAGTTTGAGGAAAGACAAATGCCCCCTGGTTATCTCGTTGGTGAGTATTTGTGCACAACATGTTTAATTAGTTTGACAATTGCCCCTGTAGTTTTAAAATGTTAGCGTCATGTTCATCTATAGGATGCAATTTAACCATTTGTTATTTACCGACGCTAATGTTTACTTTTATTTAAATGCAGATATGTAGCATGTCTTACCTTAAGTGCTCAGATAGAGAATGCAATGTAACCATGTATTTAGCATTTAACACTATTTTATTTTGGATAAATACGCATATGTAGCATGTCTTAGCTGAAATGTGAAGATATTATCTCATGCAATTTAACCCTGTCATTGTCTCTTTCCGCTAATGTGTAGTTTTAGTTCAATGCAGATATGTAGCATGTCTTACCTTAAGTGCTCAGATAGAGAATGCAATGTAACCATGTAGTTAGCATTTTACACAAGGTTTGTTTTATGAGAAATACGCATATGTAGCACGTCTTAGCTGAAATGTGAAGATATTATCTCATGCAATTTAACCCTGTCATTGTCTCTTTCCGCTAATGTGTAGTTTTAGTTCAATGCAGATATGTAGCATGTCTTACCTTAAGTGCTCAGATAGAGAATGCAATGTAACCATGTAGTTAGCATTTTACACAAGGTTTGGTTTATGAGAAATACGCATATGTAGCATGTCTTAGCTGAAATGTGAAGATATTATCTCATGCAATTTAACCCTGTCATTGTCTCTTTCCGCTAATGTGTAGTTTTAGTTCAATGCAGATATGTAGCATGTCTTACCTTAAGTGCTCAGATAGAGAATGCAATGTAACCATGTAGTTAGCATTTTACACAAGGTTTGGTTTATGAGAAATACGCATATGTAGCATGTCTTAGCTGAAATGTGAAGATATTATCTCATGCAATTTAACCCTGTCATTGTCTCTTTCCGCTAATGTGTAGTTTTAGTTCAATGCAGATATGTAGCATGTCTTACCTTAAGTGCTCAGATAGAGAATGCAATGTAACCATGTAGTTAGCATTTTACACAAGGTTTGTTTTATGAGAAATACGCATATGTAGCATGTCTTAGCTGAAATGTGAAGATATTATCTCATGCAATTTAACCCTGTCATTGTCTCTTTCCGCTAATGTGTAGTTTTAGTTCAATGCAGATATGTAGCATGTCTTACCTTAAGTGCTCAGATAGAGAATGCAATGTAACCATGTAGTTAGCATTTTACACAAGGTTTGGTTTATGAGAAATACGCATATGTAGCATGTCTTAGCTGAAATGGCAAGATACAGAATAATATAGAAATTTATTTTTTGGATGTTTCTGAAAACTTTTAATATGGATTATCGTGTACAAAAAATTATTACTAAAACAATATACTTTTTTAAGGATTCTGTTTGAATTATGTTCTGTTCATAATTTATAGGTGATTCTGGGTACATGAGCCGGCCTTGGCTCATTACCCCCTTGCGTAGCCCGACTGATGTGTCTGAGGAGCGCTACAATAGGGCTCATAAGAGAACCAGGGCGGTGGTTGAAAGGATGTTCGGGCTCCTGAAGATGAGATTCAGGTGCCTGGACCGTTCTGGAAGAGCACTCCAGTACAACCCAAAGAAGGTGGCTAAGATCGTTGTAGCCTGTAGCGTCCTGCATAATATTGCACAGCGGGCTGGGATGCTGCAGGCCGTCCCGGTGGACAGAGACCTCCTCAGAGATGAAGAGGATGATCCTGTTCTAGAGGGGGAATTCCAGGACGAGGGACTTGATGTCAGAGCAGACGTCATCAACCGCCACTTTAGACGGTAAAGAATAGAAGTTAGACTGGAGTATTTTCAATAGATGTGAACTCTAGGGAAATGACAAGTAGAGAATTGTGCAAACATGTTAGGATTGATCAAATGTTATAAAAAAAATTTAATTTATTCATATAGGTGATGCTCTGGGCATTGGGTCCTGTAGCGAGTCTTTGCCACCTGGTTTTTAAAGAGGACATCAGATGGTAAGTAGAAATGTATGGACTGTTGCTGGCATGAATTGTACACAAATACATCATATGGCATACATTTTAAAAAATAGAATTTAGTTTACACATTACTTAAAATGTACATACTCAGAAAGGGATCCTCTAGAATGACTATGGTTCAATGTCACACAGAGGTTTGTTCTGCTCAATATGACTCATCTTCACACTTGATAGAAAATAACACAGGTTGATACACAGGCTTAGTAAGCTAGTGACATAAATTTATTATGAAATGGGGGGTGGGAGAGGGGTACAGAACTGATTCACACACTTGTATGAATTTTATTTAAAATATTTCTTCCATTAGGGAGATGACTTAATCTAAAGACTGAAAGGGAACAATTAGAAGCCTGACAGTGAAGATTGCCCAGACTGACAGTGGGGAAAAAGCCAAGATTGAAATTGAAGTATACCAATGGGATCATGTCTGGCATTATCTTTCAATTCTGCTGACCTTGAAAACCATACAAAGACATGTTCACATGGTAAGTGCAAACTATTTGATAGAATAAGGCTGTGGAGACATCCTATTGGAGACACTTAGATGATTTTCTATTTTGTAGATGGTATTTCCCAGTCCTCTATTTAATGAACTGATGAATAAGACACCTATTGAAGATCAACTGTTTACCCCTGAATTGACTTTCAAAGACCATGCATTGTCCAGGTTGGTGTACCAATGCATGCTAGTGAAGACTGTTGAATATTAGTAGCTTACATACATTAGTCATATTTAGTTCAAAATTATATATTTAGGGATCACAATCAGACACTTAGATGATTTTACTTTTTTAGATGGTATTTCCCAGTCCTCTATTTAATGAACTGATGAATAAGACACCTATTGAAGATCAACTGTTTACCCCTGAATTGACTTTCAAAGACCATGCATTGTCCAGGTTGGTGTACCAATGCATGCTAGTGAAGACTGTTGAATATTAGTAGCTTACATACATTAGTCATATTTAGTTCAAAATTATATATTTAGGGATCACAATCAGACACTTAGATGATTTTACTTTTTTAGATGGTATTTCCCAGTCCTCTATTTAATGAACTGATGAATAAGACACCTATTGAAGATCAACTGTTTACCCCTGAATTGACTTTCAAAGACCATGCATTGTCCAGGTTGGTGTACCAATGCATGCTAGTGAAGACTGTTGAATATTAGTAGCTTACATACATTAGTCATATTTAGTTCAAAATTATATATTTAGGGATCACAATCAGACACTTAGATGATTTTACTTTTTTAGATGGTATTTCCCAGTCCTCTATTTAATGAACTGATGAATAAGACACCTATTGAAGATCAACTGTTTACCCCTGAATTGACTTTCAAAGACCATGCATTATCCAGGTTGGTGCATGCTAGTTAAGAATCACATGAAGAATGTTGATTATTGTTAGCTTACATACATTAGTCATACTTATTTCATCATTAGATATTTAGGGATCACAATCCGAAAAAGGAATACATATTATAGTTGATATAGAGGTATTTGAATGGACATGAAATATTACATTTATGTTCAGCATACATATATTGTTGAAATGTGATATACATTATTATGTAAAATTTGAAATTTGGATATTTAAATAGAATTTTGATTCAACAATATAATGGTGTATGTATTTAATTTTTTTTAAATCAATTTAATAATTATCTTTAAAAAATGTTGATCAAAGTTAGAGCATAGACACCAGATGATTTTAAATGTATTTTAGGAATATTTGACAACGTGTGTATTAACTTTGTTCCATTTTTTTTATTTGTCATTTCAGATTGGCATCTGATGACTTCCAGGAATATTTTTAGTTTTTCGATAAACTTTATTTTTACATGTTAATAATAAACATTTTATTATTAAATACATTCTTTTGAACAGATTCTACTAAATATCAATATAATCTGTCAATAAATAAAACTTGGACTCCCATGACTGGTAGTTGGCTATTTGACAAGCACATGCATAAGATCAAATAATGCATTAATATTAGAAAATCAAATGATTCCGAGAATATTACATTAAAATATCTTTTATAACATTAATTGGGGAGTGAGATCCTTCGATGCTTTTCTTTTGAAAATGTAGATATTAAAATAATTTTGGATATGTAGTCAAATGTTTTTTATTTTAACTTTTAAGAAGGTGAAGTGGTTCAATTACATTAAAGTGACAGTGTTGTTGAATGTAAAATTTATTTTATAAGATCTTGTATCTTCCTTAGGTATCTCAAAACATTATTTTCTAAATTCTTTTAATTTTTACATTTATAAATGGTAGGTCATTTAACTTGATATTTTTCACAAGCTAGTTATTGGATGCCAGGTTAATCTATGTAATTTTCTAGTGGAGTCATTTAACTATACTTAGTAATATTATGTATTTTTTAAAATCTTACCTCTTGGGTTAGACATCAAATATCTATATAGAATTTTAATTCCCCTTTAGTTTATTTTGTCAATGTTAAATCAAAATTCCAAATGTTTGGGTCCTTAAAGGGACATTCACAAAGTATATTGTGTATAGATTTTTAAAAATATCATACAAGAATTTCAACATATTTAGAAAGTACTATAGAATTACATTCAGTCTTTAAATATACTTTTCAAAAAATACATCAATGCACATATCTTAGTCAATTACATAAGGCATCTATATGCAAACAACAATCAGCATCAAAATAGCCTATGTAGAGATGTATTTAATCCAAGAATATATATAATTACAATATAATGATTGAATAACAAAACATATTAAGTTGTTCAAATATAAGAATATTATACAAAATGCATACATAACATATAGCTTAATGTCCCTCTAAGCTGAAGGCTCCAAAATACCTTCTTTAATAAATATATTTCAGTCAGTGTGTAAAACAATCTAGAAGTTAATCTAAATTTGCTTTACTCATATGTTAGACTAATTTAGCAAAAGGAAGGTGCCTAGGTTTATGATATTTTAAGCATTATTGTGAAATGTTTATTTAAAGGGACATGAACTCAAAATATACTTAAAGGTAGACAGTTAAAAAAATAATGATTTATACATTCTGAATGAGTATACTATTTTAATCAACTTTAAAAATTGTCTCATATTATGAATGCTCCTTGTGATGTTGCTATCATTACTTTAAAAATAAGGCATTAAATAGCTAATTTATTTGCTTCAGTACTCTGGACAGAACTTGCTTGTTTTGTTTCGAATAATTGATCCAACAATCGTCAAGGACAACCCAGGTTTTTTTTAAACAATTGTCCGTAATATAAAATATCATTATTGATTTGCAAAGAAACATAACAAGATAACTGTTAACATTTGATAATCGGATTAAATAATAAAGTTGATTAACATTTCATGCTCAATCACCAATGCTAAATTTGTTTGGACAGTGTCCCTTTAAGAGCTTTAAATAGTGTATTTACTTATCTTCCTATCTTGACATACTTTGCTTGAAAAGCATATCGAGATCGGCTCAGTAGATGAAGATTGGTGGATGCACAGAGATGCCTTATGTGATTGGCTCAACCATGTGCATTTATATTTCTTCTGTTGAGGATATATAAATACTAAGAGAAATTGATTTACATTTTAAAGTCTAAACAATCTTCTATCTCTACAGATCATTTGATACAATTGTTTGTTTGTAATGTCTCTTTAAAACTAAAGACGCCATTGCACAATAACATATATGAGCACTTCAGAGAAATACAAGCTCGAGGTTTATTTGCTAATAACAAACCTGTAGTTTAACATTTATAAACAGATTATCCAAGTTACTGACATTCTAACCGGAATTTGAACATTAAGAAATATTGCGTGGGAAACGCATCTTGAAACACCAGATTTGCATCTTTAAACATTAGAGTCTAATGTCACGCAATAGCACACAATCAATGTGCATTATAAATACATTTAATAGAGCAATGTCAATACTTCACAATAAGTCAATAAATTTATTTAAAGAACAATAAAGACATACAATATTAAATGTGTATTTGTATTAAAGAAACAGACCGTTATTAAACCGAGAAATGTCGACAACATTTAATAATGTGACAGTATTAGATTTTAAAGAGTATTTAATCATTAATATTTAACGGATCACGGATATTAAATCTGCGTCACACATATCCGCATGACAGGCCCATGAGTTACAAATAAGTCTACATGAAAAATGAAGTAACAGCACCACCAAGCGGTATGTGTAAGGAAGTTACTAAGATATGAAACATTAAGGAACGGCCAATCAGAGTTCATCACACAAACACAACTTGAGTCAGGATGGTCTCACAGACATTCTAACAATATTTCAAACTTTTATCCAATCAGATGTACAGATAACTTGTCCCATGGTGCATCTCATGTTTACTTCACCATATAAAAGTCCATTACATGTTGCCATCTTTGTCAGTTCTCTAATGCCTGCAGGCGTACTGTATATATAATTTATATATATATCCAGCATATCCGTAAACCCAGCAGGCATGTCAGTTCCCAGGTTCACCAAGGAGGAGAGCGCTGCACTGGTCCACGCCGTCAAGGACTTTTATCCCCAGCTGTTTGGGAACAAGAGGAGCTCGACAGATGCGCCTGTTAAGAAGGCCCTCTGGGAGTCTATCACCAATGCGGTTAGATTGGTGTGTGACGTCCAGAGGACCCAGGATCAGATCATGAGGAGATTCGGAGATATGAGGTTGCGTTTATCGAAAAAAGTCAACCTCATAAGGGACTGGGTACAAGCCCGTAAAAGAGGGGGCCAAAGAAAGGCCCCGCGGAAACTGTACCTACTCCCTTATGAGGTGACTTTATGCGAGCTCCTCAATCTCCGGGTCCCCAAAAGATTTCGATCCTCGCCATCCTCGGCCTCCTCTTCTTCCCTCCCAGCTGCGGGATCTGAAAGTCCTAACGCGGGGGACAGGGCAGATGCTTCTCCGTCCGGTGGCCTGGGAGGAGATAGAGAATCTGAACCAGGTAATTATCCAACTTCATATAATATCTTATTTATTTTTTTATAATCAAAAAATGTGTATATAGTCAGATACTAAACCTATACAGATCTCACAACATACACTACATATGATGTTTAGATATCTGATTTTAGATTAGTGACACATGAAATAGGAATGATGTTTCTTGCGCTCTACAGAATATGCGTCACAGAGCGGAAATGTAATTTCTCATCCACGTTAACATGGCTTTGCTGTAAGTTGCATTGCTTTATACATGTTGTTCAAATGACGGATGCGTAATTCCGCTTGGAATCATTGCGCAATGATCGCGAAAATGGCATTTCTCAGCCACGTTAACATGGCTTTGATGTAAGTGGCATTGCTTTATACATGTTGTTCAAATGACGGATGCGTAATTCCGCTTGGAATCATTGCGCAATGATCGCGAAAATGGCATTTCTCATCCACGTTAACATGGCTTTGCTGTAAGTGGCATTGCTTTACACATGTTGGTCAAAATTAAATGTGAATTCTTATATTAGTGAAGAATACAGTATTCTTATTTTCAATATTATAGCTAATAAAAAACGAAGAATACAAATAAATTATAACATATGGCCATCAATTGATGATTATGAAATAACAACCAGAAATTATTAAAGATACAGTAAACAACACAACTGATTGAAAATAAGAGTCCAGGATATATTTATCATTAATTTAATTGAGGAAACAATTAACTCATGGGACTACCAAAGGATTAATATTTTTAAATTGATTTGTTAATAATGTAAAGTTTTTAAACATGGCATGATTA
The DNA here is from genome assembly GCF_027579735.1 of Bombina bombina. Classification (NCBI taxonomy): domain Eukaryota; kingdom Metazoa; phylum Chordata; class Amphibia; order Anura; family Bombinatoridae; genus Bombina; species Bombina bombina. The sequence goes on along the minus strand of NC_069505.1, from coordinate 636,373,115 downwards.
GTATTAATGATATGCAATCCTCATTTAATATATTACAGATATGGATGTGGCTGCTGGATCCTCAAGCCAGGGCTTGTCACAGTATGGTATGTCTCTTTTTAATTGACATTTGTCTTAGAAACATGGACTGAACATTACATACTAAATCCACATTGTTCAATATTTATATGTAATGTCTCTTTAATAGATGAAAATTAAATAATTCTTCGGATATCCTTAAATAACATATTAGATTTGAATTGCATGCTCAATACCATTCATTACATCAAAATATGGAGTAGATAATTCATTAACAACAACATTGTCGAATCAATTTAATTTTAGATTAAAGGGATACTGAGCTACAATTATTAATGTTGTCATTCAGATACAGTATGCAATATTAATAAACATAAAAATATAATACTATCATCATATGTGACATATTCTATTGCTAAATGTATTTTAAAATCAAGAAAGTACGTTTATGTGCATCTAAATTTTGGTTGACCAACCTGGGTTTTTGATGATTGGTGGATACCTTCAACAAACAATATTTATTGAATCCAATATTGCTTATCTGCCTTTAAGATTAAAATCTAGCAACATTCTAATTATAATAGGAGTCAATGTTAAATCATTTTGAACAGTTTGAACATAGAAATCAATTATTTAAATTAATCATGTCAGTGTCCCTTTAAGACAAAATAGATTCATTCATCTTTACATTCTTTTTATTAAAAAATATTGATATATAATTCACATTCTCTGTTGGAGTTACTTTATAGATATCTGCATACTCTAACAGCACCATGATTACATATTTGTAATAATCAATTTTGTTTTGTATTGTGATAAATATGTGTTGTGTCCTAAACAAGATTACTGTACATTGCACAAATGGCTCGATGTGACACATGTGTTTGTTTAGATTTGTCAACAGATGCTCTTCAAAATGTGGTTTGTGTGTATTCTTTTAACCTCTTAAGGACATATGACGGAATTATTCCGTCATAAAACAATTGAGCAAACTGAAAGCTGTGTCCTTAAAGGGTTAAGAACATTGATCAATGGGTATATTTAGATATGCAATAGCATCGTCTGAGATGATTTTGATGTCTAATATAGTCTGACATTAAACATATGTTCAATACAGAATTTTTAACAGAATCCCCTTGATTCAATCAAGCATTTTCTGGTGTAATGACTGCTCTATTCTTCACATTTTAAAGTTGATTAATGGTAAAATTCGAGACAGATGTGATTTAGTGATATCCCAAATGTGTTTCATAATATATATCTATATCATTCATAGAGAGAGTTGGTGTGGTGAGCCCACAGGAATCCAGCAGTGACATAGAGCCGCCTTTGCAGTCTCCTGGTAAGTCCATTGACTCATTTATATGTAATTGAAGGTGTATTGCTAATCAATATTATGATCATGATTCTGATGAAGCATAACATTATAAAAAAAAAAAAATATTTCTCTTCTGATTATATATTAATTTTCTTTTAATATTGAACGATTAATAATTTCAACTTTATTAGTCTCCACATTTGTTATTCAGAAGATGTATAACATATGTTTGTTTCCATGTTCTTTTTTGACAACAGTCATCAAGTGATACACACATGAGAAATCTTAAATGTTCTATGTACTATGCTTTTATGATTTTAAAATTAATACAAACAATACATCGAAAATCTGAATAATTGAGAATAACAAATCTAATGTCATTTGTATGCTCCATCAAAATGATGTAAATCATAACTTTGGGTGTGTATATCTTTAATGCAACATTGATGTGCGTATTTGAGCAACAGTAACATATGTTATAATATCTGATCTTAACGTGTACACAACATGTTATGTTTTACAGAGTTTGATTTAACATATGTGACGGAGGAGGAAGAGGCTGCCTTGGAGTCTAATGGTATGTGAAATATATCTATCATGTTTCCAACATGTTGCTTTATTGGAAATCATTTTATTGAAGACATTCAAAGTCTACAGCTTTTGCACTTTAAAAAGGAATATTATTTGTCTGTTCAAATACACTACTGCCCCCTTTCTATATCAGGCAGCATGAAAATCTGCTTGGATGTTTTTTTTTTTAAAATTTATAATTCATGCCATCATTATGTCACATGCATATTCCAGGCCAAAACACAATAATAATGTTATAATTGTACAGACAGTCATTGATATTCATCTGAGTGCCTATATACATACCATATCCTCATTTCAGAATTGTTTACAAATTCAAACACACTTCGAAGTATATTGAAAACATAATCAATTTGAAATGCGTTGATTTGATGTCAGGATGTATGAGATGTTAATATATTTTCTTTACATTTTCAGATGGATCCACCACTTCTGGTCATCTGGTTTCCGCCCCTGCCCAGTCACAGACCCCTCCCCATGCACAGACCCCTGACCATAGCCAGACCCCTGCACAGACCCAGACCCCTGCCCATGACCAGACTCCTGACCATGCCCAGACCACTGCCGGCCCTTCCCATAGTTCATATCCTGTCCCTCCCAAAAAACGCCCCTACACCCCCCTTCGCCGCTCTCCCCGTATTATGGCCCGTACAGCTTCCCAGACCCAAACTCCCCACTCCCCAGCTGTACGGCCTACCCCGGAGCGGCAGCTCACCCCTCCCCAAGCCATTACCATCCCTCCCCAAGCCACTCCCATCCCTCCCCAAGCCAATCCCATCCCTCCCCCCTGTCTCAACCTTCATTGTCCTGGGTGTCGGATTGTCCTTCCCAGGCACAGCTGTAAGTATCATTCAAAATACACGTTATAAGATACTTAAAGGTACAGTGAAGTTAAATTTATTAAATTGTGATTCCAATCCAGCATGCAATGTTAATCAAATTTATAATTTACTACTCTTATGAATTATTCTTCATTCTCTTGATATATTTTTTGAAACAAAGAAATTCCTATAATTAGTTTAAACAATAAAATAATTCTGGCCATCATTTCTTTATTGTTGGATGAATGTATCCATCAACCAGCAGGGACAAACAAAGTTGATAAACAAATATTGGCTTCCATAAAAAGCAACATTCTTGCATTCAAAATCTAGCTTGAGAATTAAAAAATTTAATGAATATGTGTAATTTTTAAAGATTTGTAATGTCATGCTCTATCTGAATCAGTCCATTAAATATTTAGGTTCAGTGTCCCTTTAATTGGATATCACTACATATACCAATCACCACTACTTGGATCCAACAATTTATGTACAAATGTTGATACATTATCTCTTGTCTAACCCAGTGGGAATGTAATTTCTTCAGGTTGCTATGTTTACACAGCTTGTCCTCAATGCCAAAATGTTTAAGGATAGGTGTGCCTACCACAGTCTAATTTTAATTTTTAAATTGCTAATGTAAGTACAATGTAAATCCTTTAACAAGATTTGATACACTCAAGCTGTATAAGTGGATCATCTAAAACCAATTAAAGGGGACAACATGTTTGAGTAAAATGTCCCTTTAATGATTTCTGTCTGTCTGAATAACCTAATTCATGTGTAAAGAATAAATGTAAACTAATTGATGTAAAGAATTATTTGTCTTTATGATGACAATGTATGTTGTAAAATTTTTTCGTCTGTTGTGTAATTATCCTTAATATTTAATGTATTCTTTATTTTAGGCTGTGACTCAGCATGGCTCATGCTAGAAGGTATAGCAAGAGTAGAGCAGGCCGTGTTGAGGAACGCAGCTGTCCTGAGAGGGATGAACGACACCATGCAGGCCCAGCTCTGGGTTCAGGACTTGACTCTGCGTGCAATTATGAGATTAAGTTCAAGGCCTGAATCTGGAGCTGGACATGCACAGGACGATGAAGAGGATGACCAGTAAGTGGAGGATCTGGATATGCTCCATGGTGGCAGATAAGAATCCTCCGTCCACATGTTGATTTTGTTTTTTTATTGTTGCCATTTGGCCTTTTTAAAAGTTTATTGTTGTGCCTGTTGCACTCTTTTACCTTGTCATATGTCTCCAATGGGGCTATGCTGGTCCTTGGCAACTCTCTTCATGGACTGTGATGCACTGTGTTACCTTGTCATATGTCTCCAATGGGGCTATGCTGGCCCTTGGCAACTCTCTTCATGGACTGTGATGCAATGTGTTACCTTGTCATATGTCTCCAATGGGGCTATGCTGGCCCTTGGCAACTCTCTTCATGGACTGTGATGCACTGTGCTACCTTGTCATATGTCTCCAATGGGGCTATGCTGGCCCTTGGCAACTCTCTTCATGGACTGTGATGCACTGTGTTACCTTGTCATATGTCTCCAATGGGGCTATGCTGGCCCTTGGCAACTCTCTTCATGGACTGTGATGCACTGTGTTACCTTGTCATATGTCTCCAATGGGGCTATGCTGGCCCTTGGCAACTCTCTTCATGGACTGTGATGCACTGTGTTACCTTGTCATATGTCTCCAATGGGGCTATGCTGGCCCTTGGCAACTCTCTTCATGGACTGTGATGCACTGTGTTACCTTGTCATATGTCTCCAATGGGGCTATGCTGGCCCTTGGAAACTCTCTTCATGGACTGTGATGCACTGTGTTACCTTGTCATATGTCTCCAATGGGGCTATGCTGGCCCTTGGCAACTCTCTTCATGGACTGTGATGCACTGTGTTACCTTGTCATATGTCTCCAATGGGGCTATGCTGGCCCTTGGCAACTCTCTTCATGGACTGTGATGCACTGTGTTACCTTGTCATATGTCTCCAATGGGGCTATGCTGGCCCTTGGCAACTCTCTTCATGGACTGTGATGCACTGTGTTACCTTGTCATATGTCTCCAATGGGGCTATGCTGGCCCTTGGCAACTCTCTTCATGGACTGTGATGCACTGTGTTACCTTGTCATATGTCTCCAATGGGGCTATGCTGGCCCTTGGCAACTCTCTTCATGGACTGTGATGCACTGTGTTACCTTGTCATATGTCTCCAATGGGGCTATGCTGGCCCTTGGCAACTCTCTTCATGGACTGTGATGCACTGTGTTACCTTGTCATATGTCTCCAATGGGGCTATGGTGGCCCTTGGCAACTCTCTTCATGGACTGTGATGCACTGTGTTACCTTGTCATATGTCTCCAATGGGGCTATGCTGGCCCTTGGCAACTCTCTTCATGGACTGTGATGCACTGTGTTACCTTGTCATATGTCTCCAATGGGGCTATGCTGGCCCTTGGCAACTCTCTTCATGGACTGTGATGCACTGTGTTACCTTGTCATATGTCTCCAATGGGGCTATGCTGGCCCTTGGCAACTCTCTTCATGGACTGTGATGCACTGTGTTACCTTGTCATATGTCTCCAATGGGGCTATGCTGGCCCTTGGCAACTCTCTTCATGGACTGTGATGCACTGTGTTACCTTGTCATATGTCTCCAATGGGGCTATGCTGGCCCTTGGCAACTCTCTTCATGGACTGTGATGCACTGTGTTACCTTGTCATATGTCTCCAATGGGGCTATGCTGGCCCTTGGCAACTCTCTTCATGGACTGTGATGCACTGTGTTACCTTGTCATATGTCTCCAATGGGGCTATGCTGGCCCTTGGCAACTCTCTTCATGGACTGTGATGCACTGTGTTACCTTGTCATATGTCTCCAATGGGGCTATGCTGGCCCTTGGCAACTCTCTTCATGGACTGTGATGCACTGTGTTACCTTGTCATATGGCTCATATATTCCTTATTTTTACAAGATTATTTATAAACGTTGTGTATGTTTTCTTACATACTAATAAAATACATTTTATTTCACGAATCTTTGTCCTGATTCTTCATGTTATTTTTTGAAAGCTCTAGTTTATGTTGTTGATCCTTAAAGGGACCTACCAAATATATTTGTAATAATAAAATCATATATGTAAGACAATAGTAAATGACTTTAAGATTAACATCTCCAATGTAATCTTATTATTTGTCTTTATATATTTTTCTCTTAGCTTTATCATTGCCTGATTATGATTAGCATAGTAATTGTTTTATATATGTATATATAGATTGTTATTTGTGTATATATGTATATTTCAATGTTCAGATCCATGTGTGTATTTAGAAACTCTGCATGAATTGATGCACCTTTACCAAATGATCTGAGTATTGATACAATGATATAATCCCTGTTAAGTGTTCATTTTATTGAAATAGTATTGTCTATGTGTATGCTCTTTTTAAAAACAAAATAATGTCCCTTTAAGTGATGGTGAGCACAATTGTTAATGAATGTATTTCCATTTCTAAAGCGTTTTTGTCCTTTTTACATGAACAAGGACATATAATCTTATTAATAAACAATCTTATTGTAATGTTGACAGCACATGTATTTCATTTTCAATTCTATATTATTGTAAAAGTGTAACCAAGTAAATCTTTGTGTGTAATGCAAATAATTTAGATGATGAATATTTGTTAACAAAGATGTTAACAAAATACTTATCCTCCCATATATGGTTATAGGTAGGCTGACAATAATTAAACTTGAATAAATGACACGTTTAATCAATCCATGTATAACTATTGTTATTCCACAACAATCCAAAGATATCTTAAAACATCAATGGCATATGTATTTCTCATGTGTATCTTTTAAATGTTAAAGATATACACCATAGCTATAGTTCAAGGGACAGTCAAGTCCGAAAAGATGATTCATGATTTGTTGACATTCCTAGATAGCAATCTAGACACATACTAGTTCCTAAAATATAAATACGTTTCTTAGTGATATGCCAAGATGTCACTGAGTCCTTGTATTGTCTGCGGTTTTTCAGCGATCTCGGATGCGCCATGTTGCTTAAGACGTCACCTGCCAGGCTGTCCAATGATTCCTTGTATTGACTGACGTTCTTACGTGATCAAGAATGTGCCTTTTATTGGATTGCGTTTTGACGCGATCAAGGATGCGCCTTTTTTTTGGGCGTTCTTACGTGATCAATAATGTGCCTTTCATTGGATGGCGTTCTTACGTGATCAAGGAAGCGCCATGTTAAGACGTCACATGCAAAGGTAAAAAAACGTCTGATTGGATTACGTAGTCCCGCAATATTTGTGCACGTTAAAAACGTTTGTGACTGCAGGCAATTTTAAAAACCTTGCGAATATGTATTATTTGCATCATGTTACATTGTTGACCCGTAGCTGATAAAGACCAACACATTCTCTTTTGCTGGATGTCTGGTTGAATAAACGAACGAAAGCTAAATGTTTTCATGCATATGATATTTCGAGGCAAGTGCAAATCTCTATAGTCCATGTTTAATATGTTTGTCAACAATGTTCCTTTTTCTGAAAAATGACTGTTGTGTTTAATGTTAAACATATCTAATTAATAAATATGCGCTATTGTGTTAGAATAAAGTAATCAATATGCATTTATCTTTATCATATACTAAATATATGATGCCGACTTCTTCTAAATGTAATTTCGTTGTATATTTTATTAAAGGTTCATTAGACACTCACATTATAAATCAAAAGCTTTGATTTTGTCTCTAGTTAGATAGTCCATTGTTTAACCAATACGTTTATTTTTTCTTCTGTTCTACGAAAATGTAAGTAATTTTCTGACTCCTCGCAAAGCCTCTGAGTTTCATGTGAGTACCATCTCCAGCTTTCTCCAGTTTGTGTAAAGGGTCTTTTCATATGTTAATGATGGGGTATTGTCTTGTTTTACGGTTGTAATGGGGGTTCATCTATATTTTCAATATAGCTAACCCTATTTTATTTTCAAGTGTTTGAAGCTTTGTAATATTGATATCAGTATATGTTAATCTTGTTGTTTGTAGTAGTGTCTATTACATACAGTTCTGTTAAAAATATAGTATACTGTCCCTTGAATGCAAATGTTGTTTTTTGTATCATGTATGAGATCCACATTGTTTAATCTTCAAATATATTATTGTTAGCATATTTTCACCCCCCCCCCCCACTCCTAAAAGGACTTTAAACCATATTCATTGTTCAAAAAAATGTCTTTACAATAAAATATTAACAGAATAATGTATCTTAAAGAAAATAGACTTTATTTAACACGTCAATATAAATGTGATTTCAATATTTATTTTTTCACAAAGTACATGTAGATATACCAACAAGCTTCAAATATGTGTTAGCATATGTAATGTTGTTAAAGGGACAGTTTAGAAAACAAATAATGTTTTTCATTATTCTAAAAGTCAATTATGTAATATCAATGATATCAAATGTTTCTCAACAATTGAACATTTGTCTGGGTTTATTTAAATTTGCTATCTAAACCTATGAGGTTGGTGTGCTCATTTCTTCGATCTTGAAGAGTGCTTGTAATCATTATACAATTTGAGCACTAGAGAGCATTTGGATAGCATTTGTATATGTAAAACCTTGTGCTCATACAGCATATTATTGACCATGTATTGATCATTGATATCTAAAATGTTGTTATGTCTGAACAACAAATAAGTGGTCATTTTTCATAGTCAGAGATACAAGGGTAAGCACATAAGTCACACGTATTTCTCCATGTTTTGTTGTTTCCAACTTTATAATGCGTAATACAGTGTTTTCTTTGTAATCAATAATTTTCTGACTGTCCCTTTAAGCTGTGTTATTGGCATTCAAACAGTAATATGCCATCATGGATAATTGTTATGGTAATTTTGTTAGCGATTCGGGAAACAGTTTGGACATCACATCACAGAAACCAATCAATATCATGAACAAGGATAGGTATGTGATGATGTGGTTTTCACACACTTATAACCCACACTCTGCAAACAATCTCCCTCCATGGACCCGGTCCCATAGAAGTCGATTATATACAGAGTGTGGTCCACAAGTGTATGAAAACCACATCATCACATACCTATCCATTACACATTAAATTAAAAAACCCAGTAAAGATGAAAAAAAATACTTACTTCCTCTTCCTTCCCCTCTTCCCACGGGGCTGAGGCTCTGGGAGAGGCAACTGCCGACTCCGAAGAGTTCTCCTTGGAGCTGTTGTGGGAAGAGTGGAAGGAAGAGTACTGGGACGACCAAGGTGAGGAGAAGATGGATGAGGAGGAGAAGATGGATGAGGAGGAGAAGATGGCTGAGGAGGAGTAGATGGCTGAGGAGGAGTAGATGGCTGAGGAGGAGTAGATGGCTGAGGAGGAGGAGATGGGCCGGCAGGAGGAGATGGGCCGGCAGGAGGAGATGGCCCAGCAGCAAGAGGCCCAGCAACAAGAGGCCCAGCAACAAGAGGCGGACCAGGAGGTAGACCAGCATGCGCCTCCCGGAAAAAAGTGAACATTTCTTGGTGAAGCTGAAATATTCTGGTTTGTCCTTCTTCGATTCGATTCAGTATGGTGATGATTTGATTTTGTCCTTGAATAATTTGATTTTGGCCATCAAGTATTCTGTTGCGTCCTTCGATATTTTCTATCCGGGAGGTACGCATCTGGTCTATGTAGTCCAGTAGAACCCGCACCTCCGCTATTTCCTCTTGTTGTGCTTGTTGTACCCGTGCACGGCGGGGTGCCCGTGCACGGCGGGGTGCGGGTCTTTGAGGGGCCTCGGGTTCCGCGGGATCCTCCTGTGCTTCCGGGGCCTCTTCATCATCTCCCGTGCGCTCTTCGTCACGGGGGGCCTCTTCCCTCCGAAGTGGAAATTCCTCCCCACCACTCTCATCCCGGGGAGATGCATGAGGCTGTGTTGCCTGTGCTGTCTCGTCCCCAGACTCTGTATATTAAAAAAAATAAATAAATAAAAATGTATATATTAGCATATTTGCAAATCAAGCTTTAAATGACTTAGCTTACGATACAATTACAAATGCAGAATCATTAATCCACTTTGAAATCTAACAAACAATCAATACGATTTCCGCTTTTTCTAAACCGTGTTTGTGATATCTGTGGTCAATGTGAATGTTTTTGCGTTTGTTTTCAGTCTGTTTAAATGCACACCTAACCTATAGCCTAGATACTGATGTAACCGCAAAGTAATTGAATGCGTGTAAACAACGTTATAGCATTAATCGGATCCTTAACACATGAAACCCAATGTTTTATCTTTCATGATTTAGAAGCATACATTTTTTATCAACTTTCGAATGTACTTTTCTTATCTAATTCGCTTAATTCTCTGGATATTCTTTGCTGAAAAGCATATCTAAATATGCTTCTAAGATGCTGATTGTTAGCTGAATATAGCTGCCTCCTGTGATTGTTTCACCGTGTGCATGGCTATTTCTTCCTTAAAATATATCTCAAGAAGGATTCAAATTAGGTAATTTAAGTACATTTGAATGTTTTGTCAAATTGTATTCGCTACCTCAATCATGAAAGTAAATGTTTGCGTATAGTGTCCATTGAAATACATTCGTATGTTAAATTATTGTTCAATGAGCTTACCGTCAGATGAGAGTGGCAGGTTCCCGGGATCAATTCCTCCGATACCGACTACTTCCACCTCGGAGATGCTGGGCCGCAACATTTCCTCCCATCGGCAGTACTCGATTTCAAGGGCAGGTCCGCCACCGGTTCCTGCGGCATGTCGTGCCTCCAGACCTAACTTTTTTTTGAGTTCCAGTTTACAGTCCCGGTAGCGATGTTTGATCGAATCCATATCTCGGTTCCGGCCACCCACTGCATTGACTGCATTCCTGATCTCATTCCAGAGCCTCCTCTTGTCAGTCGGGGTTGTCTTTTGGTGCTGCAGCCTCCTATGCCTGGCCATATAGGCCTCTACGAGGGCCTCCTTCTCCTCCATCGTAAACCTCGCCTCCCTAGTCGCCTTGGCCTTCCCCTGTGACGATGCCCTCTGTTTCCCGGACTGTGAAGCCCTACTCTGACCGCCACTGGGCCCAGCCACTTGGTCATCTTGAACCAAGTGGCTGGGTCCACCCACCGCTTCCACCCCCGCTTCCTGCCCCCCTTCCTGCTCCCCTTCCTGCCCTGTTCCTCTCCCCCTCCCTCTACTCCCCCCTCTACCTGTCCCCTGCCTGGCCTCCATCTCTTCCCTAAACTAAACCCCAAATAATCAAACAAAAAGTGAGTGTGATGAAATGAAAGGGGGTCAAAATAAAGAAGTAAAAAGACAAAAAAGGTGCTTAAAGTGTGAGAGGGATGTAAAAAAACAAAGAGGGTAAGGAGTATTTAAATAAACGAAAAGAAGAAGACTAAAAGGAGGATATGTAAACTAAATGTAACTAAGGGATGGGTATGGGATGGGTATGGGGTATGGGATAAGAGTAAATGGGATGAAAGGGAATGGGACTACAAGGAATGGGGTATGGAGTGTAGTATGAGGGGGTAGGGGGTATGGAGTGTATGTAGTGTTATTGATAAGTGTATGTATGTATTGAATGTGTTTGCGTGTAAATGTGTTAAGTGTACAGAAAAATCACTCGCTCGCTAACTCACACTACTACTAATTCTCACTAACAAACACTCACACTAACTCTCACTAACTACCAGTAACTTACGCTCCCACTAACAACTCTCACTAATAACTCCCACTAACTCACTCACGCTCCCACTAACAGACTCTCTCCCACTCCCACTAACTCCCACTAACTCACTCACTCTCTCACGCTAACACTAACTCACTCTCAAAAATTCTCAAACTCTCTAATCTTAAACCTCCAATCTCCAAAGACCCAACAGCAACACAGTCAAAGAAGCCATGCTTGTGTGGTGCTTATATACCCTGTGTAAATGTTTAATGATGTCCCAATTTCCGTTGTAAATAGTGTTCAGGTGTGCTTTATTAGCAATTAATATTATTGCAATGTGTATTAAGTGTGTGAATTTGCGCATGCTCATTTAGAGTTGGTATTTGTGGAATGTGTAGAATGCGATGATGTCATAGTGGTCGTTTTCTCTTTCATTGTCCAATAGTATTCTTTTTAAATGTGAATTTGCGATGGTGTGTTCTTCGTGAAGTGTTGTATATGTATGTTTGTCATAATATATATTGATATTGAATGCGATTTTTTTTCTAGTGTATGTATATCTTTTTTAATCCTTGTTGTTATTTTGCGATTTTCCGCATCTTAAAGTATATGCGTATTCCCCGTATAAAATTTTATTACAAATTCCCCCGCTTGTGAATGTGTAATGCTTGTGTGCTTTGTTGATTAATTGTTGTTGTGACATTTGCGGCGTGTTCTTGTTGTGCATGATGTGGTATGCGTCATATGACCGAGCTGTGCGTATTCTCGCGAGATCGAGTGTTAGGTGAAAAAAGCTATTTTTTGCCTTTCCCATTGATCTCTATGGGAGACTGTCTAACGCGGGCAGGATTACGCGTGTGACATACACGCGTTAGGAGCATCGTTAGATGGTCTTATTTGAACTCTAAATACCGGAGTCAAACAATGCCGTGCGTTAGACATAAAACACGCGTGGCGTTAGCAGGCCATCTACCGCCGAACTCTAAATCTAGCCGATAGTGAGGGAGAAGAGTCCGGTAGTTAGCAAACTGTAGAATAAATCCACTCTCCCCTCCTATTTCCACCCCTTCCTCTGTATATTGCCCTCTTAACCATACATCCTGCTGTGACAATGCAGGATTATGTTATAATTTATTTCAACCGAACCTAATATATACTTCAGGCAAAGTTCTGGGGATATAAGGTGTCCAGTAGGTGTATATCGTGCAGCTCAAAAGAGGGGGGGGGGGGCAGCAGTGTTCTTAGATATACAGGCATTAGGCAAAGGTCTCCCTTTTTAGGCTCAAGGCGTGTGGGAAATCCTTATTCGTGCATAAAGCACCTCTCACATACAGTGGTTGTGGGTGTCAAAGTCAGCACATCTAGGACATGTAAGGTAGGTAGCAGTCTATTGTCCGGTTACTATAAAATAAAGTGATCTTACCAAGATGTACTCTTCCAGATACTTGCTCACCTCCCGTCAGCCTCACACCTCAAGAGCCGTATTCCCTGTGCCCTGGATGATGACCGGAGAGACAATGCTTCAACTGCTGCTACCTTGTAAGCCCCTTTACCTCCGGTGTATGTTGTGGTATACGTGAACAGCTGATAGGTCCTCCTCTTGCAGCCTCTTAGCCTCTCAGATGTAACTCAGGCATGCCACAGGAGATCCAGGAGGCCACACTCAAAACAACCCCCTCACGCAGCACCAGTGGGAGGGGGGAGTGAGCCCCCCGAACCAAGAGGGGCAATCCAGCACTGAATCGACAACACAGATCCAACCCAAGACGAAGAGGCAAAAGGCATAGAAGAAACCACAAGTAAGGCTGAACGGACGAAGATGAACCTGCACCCCTCACCGGTGGAAGGGGGTAGCAGGAGAAAAGCAAGGTATTGTCAGGATGCCAGGAATCAGACTAAGACGAGAAGTGCAAAAATAATCACACCTTTATTAATAGCAAAAAATAATAAAAAGTCCACAAGTCAAATAACAAGCCAGGAATCAAAACCAGAGCTGGTAGTCAGATGAGCTGAGTCAGGAGCCAAAGTGAATAGTCAGACGAGCCGGTATCAGGAACAAGGAGAACAGCAGAGTCAGGAACAAGCCAGGGATCAGGAACTAGGAGGGACGTCAGACAGCCAGGTAATACACAGGAGCTCTCACAAACAGGTCTGAGACAACGCAAGGGCAAAGCATACTGAACAGAGGCCCTTTAAATAATAAGTGGGGACATCACATTTCTGAGACTGCATCCTGTCTCACACGGATGATGTACACCAGTCTGGCCATAAAAGCAAGTGCAGAAAATGAGCAGCATCACACAGTATGCACCAGAGTCAGCAAGAGAGGTGAGTAAAATGGCTGCCAGCAGCACATGGCAAGCAAAGCAGGGAAAAAACCCTGACAGTACCCTCCCCTCAACGACCCCTCCCCCGCGTGAGGACAAAAGGCTTATTGGGGAAATGGGCATGGAAGGCGCGGAGGAGGGCTGGAGCATGAACATCAGAGGAGGGAACCCATGAATGCTCCTCCGGACCGTAGCCCCTCCAGTGAACCAAATACTGTACGCGGCCCCTGGACATACGAGAGTCAATAATGCTGCTGACCTCATACTCCTCATGGTTGTCAACAAAGATAGGACGGGGACGAGGCAACACAGTGGTAAACCGATTACAAACCAATGGTTTCAAGGGGGAGACATAAAAAACATTGGAAATGAGCATTGCAGGAGGAAGGTCAAGAGCGTAGGCCACAGGATTGACCCTTCGGAGTTTTCGAAAAGGACCAACATAACAGGGAGCCAGTTTATTGGAAGGCACACGAAAGTTCAAGTTGCGGGAGGACAGCCAAACTCTCTCACCAACCTGGTAGGAAGGCGCGGGCAGACGCCTACGATCAGCCTGGAACTTTTGGCGCTGCATAGAACGATGAAGGCAATCCTGAATCTGCACCCACGTGGAACGGAGTTGCCAGAGATGCTCCTCCAAAGCTGGAATACTTTGAGACATGAATGAATCGGGCAACAAGGATGGTTGAAACCCATAATTTGCCATGAACGGGGATAACTTGGAGGAAGCATTAATAGCACTATTACGAGCAAACTCTGCCCAAGGTAACAATTCAGACCAATTATTGTGGTGATCTGAGACATAGCAATGGAGGAACTGTTCTAGAGCTTGATTAGACCATTCCGCTGCCCCTTTGGATTGAGGGTGATATGCCGAGGAGAAGGAAAGCTGGATCCCCATTTGAGCACAAAAGTAACACCAAAATCTGGAGACAAACTGGCTACCCCAGTCCGACACTATCTCCTTGGGTAACCCATGTAAATGGAAGACCTCCCAGGCAAAAATTGAAGCAAGCTCCTGAGCGGTAGGCAACTTCTTCAAGGGAATGCAATGTGACATTTTAGAAAAATGGTCAACCACCATAAGGATAACAGTATTGCCATCAGAAACAGGGAGCACAAACTGAGCAGGAGGCAACAGAATTGTCGAGTGACAGACCAAATCATTTGGTTCTTGCCTGGGTGACCTGCAGCTTTAGGATAATGGTAAGTGTGCAAAAGTTTGGTTCGAAGATTCTCAGGAACAAAACACTTACCACTAGGTTTCTCAGGAGGTGCATTGGTTTGTGCAGCCAGGATCTCCTCCCCCAAGGGAGAAGTCAAATTAGTACGTATAGTAGCCAAAATATGGTCAGGAGGTATAACTGGAGTGGGTACAGACTCCTCCTTGGACAGAGGTGAAAATTGTCGAGAGAGGGCATCAGCCCAACATTCTTACTACCAGGCAGGTAGGAGACCACATAATTAAACTGAGACAAAAATAGCGCCCATCTGGCCTGTCGGGGCGACAAACGTTTTGCTTCAGATACTGTAGATAAGTTAAATTCTTGTGGTCAGTAAGAATGAGCACTGGCATGCTAGTACCCTCGAGAAGATGCCTCCATTCCTTGAGCGCCAAAATTATGGCCAGTAATTCCCTGTCGCCAATTTCATAATTGCACTCCGCTGGAGACAATTTCTTAGAGAAGAAACCACATAGATGCAAGGAACCGTCAGGCGTAGGACGTTGAGACAAGAGGGCACCTACTCCAGTCTCAGACGCATCAACCTCAAGAATGAAAGGCAGGCAGAGTTAGGATAAGCCAGAACTGGAGCAGCAGCAAAGGCAGTCTTAAGACTATCAAAGGCCTTAATGGCAGTAGGTGACCAATGGAGTGGATCATTCTCTTTACGGGTCATGTCTGTGATAGGTTTGACCAAGGAAGAAAAGTTTTTAATAAACTTTCAATAGTAATTGGTGAACCCCAAAAAACGTTGAATAGACCGAAGACCAACTGAGCGAAGCCACTGCAGAACTGCAGATAACTTGTTAGGATCCATGGAGAACCCTGCAACGGAGATTACATAACCTAGGAAGGTTACTTGAGTCTGATGGAACTCACATTTCTCGAGTTTACAAAACAGACCGTTCTCACGTAGTCTCTGAAGAACCTGTGTAACATAAGAATGATGAGCCTCAAGTGTGGGTGAGTGTATGAGGATGTCGTCTAAGTACACTACAACACACTGTTGCAAAATATCTCATAGGACATCATTAATAAATTCCTGGAAAACAGCAGGAGCATTACATAGGCCAAAGGGCATTACAAGATACTCATAATGCCCGCTCCTGGTGTTAAATGCTGTTTTCCATTCGTGGCCCTCCTTGATCCTAACAAGATTGTACGCTCCTCTCAAATCAAGTTTAGTAAAGACCGTAGCTCCCTTGAGGCGGTCAAAGGGTTCCGTAATGAGCGGAATAGGGTAAGCATTCTTAATGGTAAGATGATTAAGACCCCTATAATCGATGCATGGTCTTAACTCGCCACCCTTTTTCTTCACAAAGAAAAAGCCAGCCCCTGCAGGAGAGCAGGATTTGCGGATGATCCCCCGCAACAGAGCATCGGCAACAAACTCCTCCATAGCACAATTCTCCGCAACATACAGAGGGTAAACCTGGCCCCGAGGAGGAATGGCTCCGGATTGCAGGTCTAGGGCACAATCGTAAGACCGATGAGGAGGCAACGTACCGGCACGCACCTTGTCA
Source organism: Bombina bombina (assembly GCF_027579735.1). Taxonomy (NCBI): domain Eukaryota; kingdom Metazoa; phylum Chordata; class Amphibia; order Anura; family Bombinatoridae; genus Bombina; species Bombina bombina. Next base: position 636,356,594 of record NC_069505.1, on the reverse strand, counting down.
AAAACGTCTAGGAACTCTCAGTACTCCTCTGGCAATTGAGATACCGAAGAAGTGCACAAGACTTTAACTGGTTTCCGAAAACAAGTGGAAATACATTGTGGAGACCACGACAAAATTTCGGACCTGCGCCAGTGGAGATTGGGATTGTGCTTTTGGAGCCAGAGATAACCTAGAACAACCAGAAAATGCGGACAGTTTATCACCTGGAACTGGAGGGTTTCAAAATGGAGAGCCCCAACAGCCATGGATAACGGAGCAGTTTCGTGAGTAACGAGTGTGGGCTGAAGGGGCCTGCCATCAATGGCCTCAATAACAAGCGGAACGGACCGCGGCAAAACAGGAATGGAGTGCTTTGATACAAAAGCACTGTCAATGAAATAGCTCGCAGCACCGGAGTCAACAAGAGCCTGGGTGACTATGGAGGAGTCCACCCAGGAAAGGACAACCATGATCAAAGGTTTCTCCTTTAGCGATTCCGGGGACGAGGATAAACCGCCCAAGGTCTGCCCCCGACAGGACCTTAGGTGTGAACGTTTCCCGGCCGTGTAGGACAAGACTTCAAAATGTGGCCCTGTAGCCCACAATAGAGACAGAGCCCCTCCCTCCTCCTAAAGGTCCTCCACCGCGGAGAGACACGTGAATGCCAACTGCATTGGCTCAGCAGTACCTGGTGACTCGGGACCAGGAGACATGGGAGGAGAGGGAGGCATGGGTGGGAATGAACACATAGGAGACAACAGAAAAGGAGGCTTCCGCAAGCGCTCCTTGAAAGAGGTCCTCTCTGTGTCTGATGTCAATTAGGATCAAAAAAGACACCAATGCCTTGAGATCCTCTGGTAAATCTCTGTCAGTAACTTTGTCTTTAATCGCATTAGAGAGCCCATGAAAGAAGGCGGCAACAAGGGCTTCATTGTTCCAACCTACCTCTGTGGCAAGCGTACGGAACTCAATGGCATACTGAGCAACAGATATTGTACCTTGCTGAATGGACATGAGTTGTTTAGCAGCAGAGGAGGAGTGAGCCGGAACATCAAATACGCTTCGAAAGGAGGCCACAAATTCAGGGTAATTTGAAATCCCAGGTTTATTAGTCTCCCTCAAGGGATTAGCCCAGGCAAGAGCTGTGTCAGAGAGTAACGAGATGAGAAATCCCACCTTAGCTCTGTCAGAGGGAAACGCCTGAGGTAACATCTCAAAGTAAATGCCCACCTGGTTCAAAACCCCTCTGCACTGATTAGGATCGCCTCCATATCACTGAGGTAGACGTGCAGAACCAGACATGCTCCTGGTAGAACTAGGTGCTGCAGTGGAAACAGGAGCAGCCATAACTTGCGGGACACTTTGGTCCAAATGTGCATTGCGAGTCAGCAGGGTTTGCAGGGCAAGTGCAAATTGATCCAAGCGGTGATCCTGTTTATCCATCCTGGAAATTATGACAGGTAAAGGTGGATTATTAGCACCATCAGATTCATGGCTCTTGCGTAATGTCAGGATGCCAGGAATCAGACTGAGACGAGAAGTGCAAAAATAATCACACCTTTATTAATAGCAAAAAATAATAAAAAGTCCACAAGTCAAATAACAAGCCAGGAATCAAAACCAGAGCTGGTAGTCAGACGAGCTGAGTCAGGAGCCAAAGCGAATAGTCAGACGAGCCTGAATCAGGAACAAGGAGAACAGCAGAGTCAGGAACAAGCCAGGGATCAGGAACCAGGAGGGATGTCAGACAGCCAGGTAACACACAGGAGCTCTCACAAACAGGTCTGAGACAACGCAAGGGCAAAGCATACTGAACAGAGGCCCTTTAAATAATAAGTGATGACATCACAATTCTGAGACGGCATCCTGTCTCACACGGATGATGTACACCAGTCTGGCCATAAAAGGAAGTGCAGGAAATGAGCAGCATCACACAGTATGCACCAGAGTCAGCAAGAGAGGTGAGTAAAATGGCTGGCAGCAGCACATGGCAAACAAACCAGGGAAAAAACCCTGACAGGTATATCTCACAGCCTTCTCTTTTGCCTTGTTTCCGGGCTAGGGATCTGTGGCTGTCAAGAAGCAGGGAAGGCCGCGCCCGACTACGGAACAATGAAGCGAAAGAAGGGGACAAACAAACTAATACTCCAGGACACGTCAACGTGCAGACCTGCAGTGAGTAATCTTCTCCGGGAGCAGGGTGCGCCCTCCAGGAGTAGGTGCACAAAGGTTCCAGCTCAATTAGCCTGTCCTTGGACCATAGGAATGATGCCTCAAGTCAGGTATGTTCCTACTTCAAGCCCCTTGACAGGCAGCGTCACCTGGGAGGAGAGAGACAGTACTGCGGAAGAGGAGCACCCCCCCTCATGCAATACCCAAGGGAGGGGGTGAAAGATGAAAAAATAGTCTATGTGACTTTGTTGGGTATAGAATTTACCATGTGAGTACCCAAGGTGTTAAGATAATATATAGAGGACCAGTCTGTCCAGCTGCTGCCAAATGCAACACAGTGTGGTGTCTCGGCACTGCTAGGGTTCCGGTAGTGCTGAAATTGTACTAGGCAGGCCGCCCAGGGTCCAAGGGTTTAGGCACAGAAATTCTTGCCAGCAGCTTGCAGGGAGAGACAGAGCAAGTGTTGCACGTGACCTCACGCCTACAGTCCTCCTCCGGAACCACCTCCCCGCTCTAATTATGTTGTTATGTTGCTACTCCCCCTTAGCCTCCCTTCCTACATTCATCCCTTAACTACCTTTTTCACCCCTCCCCCTTCCCACCTCTTACCCTTCACTGTCTGGGGGTCTCTGACAGCACAAGGGGAATGGAATTCTCAAGAGACGAGGTTATCAATCAATATTTTAGAACTCAGTGCTATATTCAGAGGTCTTCAGGCTTGGCCTCTATTGAAGAGAGAACTTTACATTCATTTTCAAACAGACAATATCACAACAGTGGCATATGTCAATCATCAAGGGGCGACTCATAGTCCTTTAGCAATGAAAGAAGTTTCTATGATACTTTCTTGGGCGGAATCCAACTCTTGTCAAATCTCTGCAATTCATATCCCAGGTGAAGACAATTGGGAAGCGGATTATCTCAGCCGTCATTCTCTACATCCGGGGGAGTGGTCTCTCAATCCAGATGTGTTTTTTCAACTTGTACAGATGTGGGGTCTTCCAGAAATAGATCTGATGGCCTCTCGTCTGAACAAGAAACTTCCCAGATACCTTTCCAGGTCCAGGGATCCTCAGGCGGAAATGATGGATGCTCTAGCAGTTCCCTGGTTTTACCAACCTGCTTACATTTTTCTGTCTCTGGTTCTTCTTCTTCTAAAGGTGATCTCCAAGATCATAATGGAGCAATCTTATGTGTTTCTGATAGCACCAGCATGGCCTCACAGGTTTTGGTATGCAGACTTTGTCTGAATGTGCAGTTGCCAGCCTTGGTCACTTCCTATAAGACCATACCTTCTGTCTCAAGGCCCAGTTTTCCATCAGGATCTCAAATCTTTAAATTTGAAGGCATGGAAATTGAATGCTTAGTTCTTAGTCATAGAGGTTTCTGTGACTCGGTGATTACACTATGATACAGGCTCGTAAGTCTATTTCAAGGAAAATTTATCATAGGGTTTGGAAAACCTATATTTCATGGTGTTCCACTCATAATTATTCTTGGCATTCTTTTAGAATTCCTAGGATTCTACAGTTTCTTCAGGATGGTTTGGATAAAGGCTTGTCTGCAAATACTTTGAAAGTACAAATCTCGTCTCTTTCTGTCTTATTTCATAGAAAAATTGCTAAGCTTCCTGATATTCACTGTTTTGTTCAGGCTTTGATTCGTATCAAACCTGTTATTAAATCAATTTCTCCTCCTTGGAGTCTCAATTTGGTTTTAAAGATTTTGCAGGCTCCTCCTTTTGAGCCTATGCATTCTTTGGATATTAAATTACTTTCTTGGAAAGTGTTATTTCTTTTGGCTATCTCTTCTGCTAGAAGAGTTTCTGAATTGTCTGCTCTCTCTTGTGATTCTCCTTATCTGATTTTTCATCCAGATAAAGCTGTTTTGTGGACTTTGTTTAATTTGTTTTCCTAAAGTACAGATGTGGGGTCAGAATTCTAACAACAGCAATAGGGAAATTGTTACTTCCTTGTGTCCTAATCCTAAGAATACTCTTGAAAGGCCTTTACTTTCTTTGGATGTGGTAAGAGCTTTGAAATATTATGTTGAGGCTACTAAAGATTTCAGGAAGACTTCTAGTCTATTTGTTATTTTTTCTGGTTCCAGAAAAGGTCAGAAAGCCTCTGCCATTTACTTGGCACATTGGTTGAAGCTTTTGCTTCCCAAAGCTGAGTCTCCGCCTCAGCAAATTACAGCTCTTTCTACTAGATCAGTCGCCACATCTTGGGCTTTCAGGAATGAAGCTTCAGTTGATCAAATTTGCAAAGTAGCAACTTGGTCTTCTTTGCATACATTTACTAAATTCTACCATGTTTTTGCTTCTTCAGAAGCAGCCTTTGGTAGAGAGTTTCTTTAGGCAGCTGTCTCAGTTTGATTCTAGTGCCTATGATTTGATTTTTTTTATTTTTTTTTATGAATCCAATATTGCAGTGTTACAATACTTTAATCATGCTTGCATATAAATAAATATTATACTATACCAGGTAGACTTGACAGCATTTTGGTTTAGACAATATTTTCTGCCCCCCTTGTAAGTTTGGGAAGGTGTATTTATACCCTTTTAAACAATCTTTTGGCATCACATCATGCAAATTATATAACCTTGAGCTAAAACACAAGTAGAATATTGGCGCCTTTGAGACTGGTCATAAGATATAAACAATTTTATAACCTTGGGAGGAAAATACAAGATTTTAATGTCACAATAGCATATAAAGTAGATTTCTTATTTATTTTATTTGAAACTATTATATTTATTAATGCGTATCAAAATAAAACACTAAATTGAATCAAATGTATTCATTAAAGTGATTGTAAATTTTTATGAATTACCCCGTATCTAAAAATAATATTTATAACAGGGGCACTTTAATTCATTAACAATTTGAAAGAGGCTTTACCCCCAAAACATTCACCATCTCCCACTCTCTCCAGCAGTCCAACGATGAATCCGGCCCCCCCAATCACTGCGCGCCCTATCTGGATCATTTGGGGCACGCAACGACCGGAGGAAGCCAGACCCGCCTCCGGCCCACCAAAAAAAGCAGGAGATGCCGGCAGAGGAACGGCAGTATGTTTACCATCACTCAATGGTAAATATTTTAAAAATGAAGCGTCCCTCAAAACCTTTTTTTTTGTTGAAATTTTTTTGTATTAAGTTTAAAAAATAAATAAATAAATAAATAAAAATAATAATTAAATGTGCAATTACAAAATGAGGTCACGATCCAATGCACACAATACAATTGACTGTTATAACATCATACAAATGGAGGAGGCATCAAGACAGGAGTTTTTTTAATTTCTTTAAGAAAACAATTATTTTTTGGATTTAATTTCTCAGCGGAAATAGCTGTTTTTATTTTATCCCTTTCTTTCTAGTGGACTTCCACATCTTGGGTATTATATCCCATACGTCACTATCTCATGGACTCTTGCCACCTATATGAAAGAAAACATAATTTATATAAGAACTTACCTGATAAATACATTTCTTTCATCGTGGCAAGAGTCCATGAGACCCACCCAATTTTTGGGGGTTATGATTTTTTTATATAAAGCACTTTATCCTGTTCCTCTTTTTTATGCTTTTACTCCTTTTACACCTCACTAACTTGACTATACATTAAACTGAGCTATTAGTGAGGTGGGAGGTGTATTTATAGGCATTTGAGGTTTGGGAAACTTTGCCCCCTCCTGGTAGGAATGTATATCCCATACGTCACTAGCTCATGGACTCTTGCCACCATAAAATAAATTCATTTATCAGGTAAGTTCTTACATAAATTTTGTTATTTAGTTGGTATAATTAATTGTTTAGATGGGAATGTGCAATGGGGGTTCAAGCCCTTAGACTGTGCATTCACTATAACAGTCACAGCAACCAGGGTGATACATAGAATTCCAATTGAATAATCAAATAATGAGCACTCACCGAATCAGGTAAAAAATGTAAAATGTGCCTTTTATTACAGCATTGTAAAAGCTAACAGTGCCACATAGTAATAGAAATAGCATGACAATTCAGACCTATTGTTTTTATATATAAGCGCATTTGACAAAGGTGTCAGCTGGCACTGAAATGTCTATGCTATTGTGGCACTGATAGCTTTTTAAATGTTGTAATAAAAGGCAAATTTGTATTTATTTTTACATAATCCGGTGAGGGCTCATTATCATTCTCTAATATAAAAGGCCAGGTAGGTTTGTCCGAAGCTGTCATACACAGTAGAGACTGCATGAGGACAAACATACCTGTCCTTCCAGTGTTTCCCAAACTGATCTGCTGTCCGCTGCGAGAACGGTGGGCGGGGCTGGGCGGGAGAGGACGGGGAGGGGCCGGATGGGAGAGGGCGTGGTGGGCCTGGAGCGGGCGTGGCCAGGTGGAAGTCAGTGTGGACGCAAGAGAGAGCACAAAAGAGGGGGGAGAGAGAGCAAAAGAGGGGGGTGGAGAGAGAGCAACAGAGAGTGAGAGCAAAAGAGAGGGTGTTGAGAGAGCAAAAGAGAGGGGGGAGAAAGAGCAAAAGAGAGGGGTGAGGGAGAGCAAAAGAGAGGGGTGAGGGAGAGCAAAAGAGAGGGGTGAGGGAGAGCAAAAGAGAGGGGTGAGGGAGAGCAAAAGAGAGGGGTGAGGGAGAGCAAAAGATAGGGGTGAGGGAGAGCAAAATAGAGGGGTGAGGGAGAGCAAAAGATAGGGGTGAGGGAGAGCAAAAGATGGGGGGTGAGGGAGAGCAAAAGAGAGGTGGTGAGGGAGAGCAAAAGAGAGGGGGTGAGGGAGAGCAAAAGAGAGGGGGTGAGGGAGAGCAAAAGAGAGGGGTGAGGGAGAGCAAAAGAGATGGGTGAGGGAGAGCAAAAGAGTGGGGAGAGAGAGAGCAAAAGAGTGGGGGGAGAGAGAGCAAAAGAGAGGGAGAGAGAGCAAAATAGAGGGAAAAGAGAGAGGGGAGAGAGAGCAAAAGAGAGGATGGAAAGATAGAGCAAAAGAGAGGGGAAAGAGAGAGAGAGAGAGCAAAAGAGAGGGGAGAGAGATCAAAAGTGTGGGGGGGAGAGAGCAAAAGAGAGGGGAGAGAGAGCGAAAGAGAGGGGAGAGAGATAGAGAGTGAAAGAGAGTGGGGAAGAGAGAGCAAAATAGAGGTGGGGAGAGAGTGCAAGCAAAACAGAGGGGGGGAGAGAGAGAGCAAGAGAGAGAAAAAAGAGAGGGGGAGAGAGAGCAAAACAGAGAGAGGGAGGGGGGAGAGAGCTAAAGAGAGGGGGAGAGAGAGCAAAAGAAAGGGGGAGAGATAGAGCAAAAGAGAGGAAGGAGAGAGAGTGAGCAAAAGAATGGTGGGAGGGAGAGAAAAAGAGAGGGGGAGAGAGAGAGAGAGAGCAAAAGAGAGGGGGAGAGAGAGCAAAAGAGCGAAAGAGAGGGGAGATAGATAGAGAGCAAAAGAGAGTGGGGAAGAGAGAGCAAAATAGAGGTGGGGAGAGAGTGCGAGCAAAAGAGAGGGGGGAGAGAAAGAGCAAGAGAGAGAACAAAAGAGAGGGGGAGAGAGAGCAAAGCAGAGAGAGAGAGGGAGGGGGGAGAGAGGGGGAGAGAGCTAAAGAGAGGGGGGAGAGAGAGCAAAAGAAAGGGGGAGATAGAGAGCAAAAGAGAGGGAGGAGAGAGAGTGTGCAAAATAATGGTGGGAGAGAGAGCAAAATAGAGGGGGGAGAGAGAGAGCAAAAGAGAGGGGCAGAGAGAGAGAGAGCAAAATAGAGGAGAGAGAGTGCAAAAGAGAGGGGGGAAAAAGAGAGCAAAAGACAGAGGGGAGAGAGAGAGCAAGGGGTGGGACCGCTGTACTGCAAAAAATGGCCCGTGTACACAGGCAGTAGGACTAGTATATTATAAACCGGTCATAAATAGATCATACTGGGTTAACAATAAGTAATCTAATACACCAGTGAAACCATAACCACACCCTGTGCTATATATTATGAGACTTTCAGTTTAGTTTCTTCTTGCTAGATACAAACATGGCGTCTGCTGCTCTGAGAGAGGAGCTAACCTACCCCGTTTGTGTGAGCATTTATACAGATCCTGTAGCTCTCAGCTGTGGCCATAAAGTTAGTGTAGGGCCCAGCATTGGCCTGGAGCATGCTAAGGGTTAAGGCTGTAGGATAGCGGGATAGGAGAGGGTTGGTTTTAGTGGTGCAACATTGTTGCAGAATAGGAAGGCCCCTCCTTACCGGTTAAAAGCTGAAGCCTTCCAAGCAACTTCCTCTTCTCCATCCGATCCAGGCTGAGACGGGTTTTCCTTGTTTGCTATTCCATCATGCATCGTTCAAGGCGTTCTGTCCTCCCACCTAGACGCTACCAGGATGAACAGGATTCATCTGGAAATCCGAAATAAAAAAAGCAGATAAGTAATCCTTCACAAAATATGGATAAAATAGACTGCATCCCCCCAACACAACATCAACAAGTTATATCTGCACAAGTTCATTCAGCTGAATTTGAGCAAGATATAGATATAGTGCCAGAGTCAAAATTTGGAGTTAGAGCAGGCTGCTAGGGTTGTCAATCCCCAACAGAAAAATGTATGTCTCTTCATTATTTAAGGGAGTACCTCCATCTGCAATGTCAGCAGTGTCTACATTTTTACTTCAATTGCAGCTGCTATGGCTGCTGGTGGTTCCCCTCCCCTGGCCACAGGACAAGCCCCATTGGTATCTATGCTGCCTCCGTCTGTTATGCAGGCACGATATCCGAATCCTGAGGCCTTTAATATATTACAGCCAGAGGCTGTCTTTTCAAGGCCTAGTATAACCCAAACTGCTTCTACCGACACACTGCCAATTGGGCCTAGTCCTCCAATAACTTATATGGGGCTGCAGGGCCTACCGGACAGGCCGCATCCACCGCCACACTGCCGCAGTATAATAGGATCACACCCGGCCAGGCTGTATCGACCGCCACACTGCCGCAAACTTATATATCCCCTCTCGGCCCTACAGGGCCTATTAACATGACTTCTACCACCACACTGCAAAGCCCTACTATTGCCCTGGCCCCTCCGGCACTTGCACAGTGGGAAGTTTGACAGAAAACAGGGACACTGGGGTTATTGGTATAAACAACCAAAGGGGCAATAATGTTATAAGGGGCAGAGTTAGGAATATACAAGACACTCAGAGAATTCGTACTATGAGAATAACATCACAAGTCAGGGGCAGGGTGGTCCAGGTGGCCAATAGAGGGGAAAAATGATGAAACCTCACAAATTTTAGACTGGCATACAAGGCAGATTGCAAAATATATCTTCCCAAAACATAAGGGATACAATTATTAACCCTGCACTGGGTACTCATAGTAGGACTGTTAATATTGATGTGCAAGCTAATAGGAATCTACATCAGGCTTGAATGCGTATGCTGCAAATGTGTGTGCAAGTGACAATACAACTGTGAGTGCTGTTAGGCATGCACGTGAGAATGCAGTATCAGGCAGTTTAAATGTAAATGTTTTGCCAATTTCTCCTCCCTCTCTGTTGCCTCGTACACATTCACCCACCATCAATGTGCAAAGTTCTCGCGATTTGTTAAATTTATTGCAGGGGTCATAGGATCTGAGCGCTCCGTGAGGGATAATCAGGAATCAACAAGATCTGCAGTTCAGGCAACAACAGTCAAACAGGCAACACCAAGTACTTTGTCAACACAGCCAAGTTCTACTATCATGGCTGCGGTCCCATCGTTAGCACCCACAGCAGAGGCAATAGCTTCGACACAGGACCAACCAAAGGACAGTCACGGTGAGATTAATGTTTTTTCACATGATAGACATGACTCCTACTGACACAGATTCCGATAGTGACACATCCCTAGGTTTGCAGGGAAAAGGTCAGAAGAGAATGTTTAGAATGATTAAGAAAAAACACAAAACTAGCCCCTTTGCTGCCCCTTCATTCTGCTGCTTCTGCCCCCAATCATTTGGACCTTCAGCCGTGCCAGAGGGCAATTTCTGAAAGAAAGGCTGGACTTTATGGGGACACAAACCCTGCTAAAATATATTCTTTGCATGCCCATTTGCGCCCCAAAATAATTAAATGCATACATCAGGGAAAGTATGTCAATATTTTTCATTTGTCAGTGGAAGCATACAGGCAGCGCAAGAAATGCGCAGCTGGGACAGGCCCTCAGAGATTTAAGCGGCCAGGCACCTTTGATGAATGGCTTCAGTGTTTTAGGGTCTTCTCATCATGTTATTTGGAAAAATACCCCTCCTAAAATCTGGCCATATTAAAATATGCGGATACCATTCATTGGATCCAGCGTAATCATAGTGAAGCGACTTGGAGCGAATATGATGCTGAGTTCAGGCGTAAAATGGTGGATAATCCCATTCTGACTTCACTGACACTCAACTCTGGCAGCATATGGACACCCACGGTGCATCCACCTCTTCCCCCACTAATTTAAATTCACAGTCATTTCGGCCCAATAGAATTAGAAAAAGGGGTGGTACTTGCTGGGCATTTCAAGAAAAAAAATGCAACAGGGGCATCACTTGCACCTTTAGACACGCCTGTAGATTCTGCGCAGGCTTACACCCAGGAAATGATTGCACTAAACGTAAAGAAAGTGCCACAACCAATAGGGCCACTAATGCCATCATGGGCCCGAAAGGCAGAAACCCCAGTGAAGGTTCCCACACTTGAACCTAGGTTGCTGGCTTATCCCAATCAAGCAACAGCAAGAATGTTAGAAAGGCTGTTTCCAATAAAGTTATATCACTGAAGCAGTTACAATCCCTCCTGGGCTTGCTTAATTTCACCTGTAGAGTTATCCCCATGGGCAGGGTTTTCAACCATGGCTAGAAAGACATCTTAGTGGCAGAGTTAAGCCCAATTGCAGAATTCCACTAACTTTTGAGACTTTTCTTCAACAGTTTAATAGCGTGCACGTCTGGCCCTATATCCAGTCAACTGTTGCATCTATTTACTGATGCAGCTGGATCACACAGCTATGGGGCTTACATACAGGGGGAGTGGAGTGCAGATCATTGGCTGAGTACATGGGCTGCTCTGGGCTTGACTAGCAATTTAACCCTCCTCCAAATTTTTCCCATAGTCCTGTCCTTTGAACACTGGGGCAAGAATTTCTCAGACAAGACTGTTGTGTTCTGGACAGACAACATCAGTGTTGTAAATGCAATTAATAACCTATCGGCCACTTCCGGGGTGGTGGCGATTTTGCTGCGACACTTGGTGCTGCGATGTCTGGAACTCAATATTCAGTTTCAGGCAAGACACGTCCCTGGGGTAAATAATGTAGTGGCAGATGCCTTGTCCTGGTTCGAGTGGAATACTTTTAGTCCCTAGAGTATCCACAGTAGGTTTACGTTGTCCTGATTTCCTTTGGCAGCTGATCACTCCTAGATAGCTTTACTGCCCTTGGTGGGCTCCTCTATAGCCCCATCCATGTGGCACGCTTACATGAGACTTGTTTCAAGCTGGACCAGTTTTGTTTGTCCAGGGGGATCGAAGCTGCTCAGGGATCTCAGGCAACTCTATGTGGTTGGTTGGTGAGTCTACACACCTTGGGCGCGAGTCAGGGAGCCATCCAATCAAAATTAGCTGCACTGTCTTTATTTTACCAGTCGTTGGCCTTTCCTGGCCCCACAAATTCCTTTTTCAATCATCAAGCAGTTAAAGGTTGGGATAGAATCCAGCCGCAGAGAAAAGATACCTGTGAACCTATTACCAGTTACCGTCTTGAACGGTTGGTCCAGGTGCTGGATAGCATTTGTTCCTCCCAATTTGAGGTTTTGCTTTTTAAAACCGCGTTCTTGTTAGCCTTTGTTATGGCACTAAGAGTTAGCAAGTTAGTGGCCCCATCAAAAGAGAAGATAGGTGTAGGGATTCAATTTGAGCATATCAGGGCTGCAGTTGACTCAATCTTGTTATTTATTCCCTGATCTAAGACGGACCAGGCAGGGAAGGGTGTTTGGCTCTCCATTCCGCCTAAGGCAGATAGTTCTTGCTGCCCAGTAAGTATGGTTAACTCATACTTGACCAGCAGGCCTCAGGTAAAAGGGCAGCTTCTGATACATGCTGATGGTAGATCCCTGTCAACGTGTCAATTTGGTTGGGTCTTAAAGCAAGTGGCAGTTAAAGCAGGTCTAGATGCTAGCAAAATTGCACCAAATTTCTTTCAAATAGGGGCAGCTACACATGCGACTCTTTTAGGTTCCTCAAGCGAGGATATCAAACGCATGGGTCAGTGGCGATTCAACCATTTTAAAAGTTATGTTTGCCCGATTGTGTAACTTGCATTTGTTTGTTTCCGAATCCTAAACTATTTGTCTCCACAGGAGCTAACCCAGGAGCGAAACAAATCTGGATTGTGCGTCACTCGATCATCCACTGGGCCTCTATCCGCTGCTCCTCTCTAGCGGTCACCTAGGACTTAGGTTTCCCCTCCCATAGGTGGTTAGGGAACAGGGGTAAGTGCTGGCTACAATTAGCAGATGCGATCACTGATGTCCTTTTATGATGGGGGAAACCTCATATCCTGATTCTACACCTGGGGGCAATGATTTGGGGGCTTTCCCAGTCCTCCAGTTAATAAAGATAATGCAGTTAATTGGTTAAAGGTACGAATTTCCGGGGTCACCATTGGGTGGTCTAATATTGTCCCCTGTTTACACTGGAGGCATATGTCTGATCATACAGCAGCATATAGGGTAAGGAAAAAGATTAATGCCTCTTTATCTAAGACCGTCACAGAGTCCGGTGGCTTTGTGGTACGGCATGAAGACATCAAGGCTGACAGAACTGAGCTGTATAGGAGAGATAAAGTTCACCTATCTCATTTAGGACTTGACTTATTTATAAAATATATTCAGAGGGTGATTTCACCCTTCCTGTAAGTCAGGTTCTCGTTGGTTTTGACAAGAGAATCATTAAAATGCTACCTTGTGGTGGGAGGTCTCGACCCTGTTGCGCAGGAGTAGGTCACTAGGGGTGAGTGATGACTATACTTCCGAGGGGGGGCGCCGCGGTAGGCCTCAGGTGCACATGAGGTAACTCCTCTCCTTCCCCCTTGGGGGTGGTCACGTGATCTCTGTAACCCCTCAGCAACATCTCCTTTTTGGAGCTGAGAACCCTCTGCTTCTGTTTCTGTTGGGCCGTTGATCTCCTGTTGTACTGGGTTAGTTGATCTCTATGCCACCATATTAGTTGTTCTGTTGGTTCTTATTTGCTAATAAAGTTAAAGTTTGATACATCTTGACCTGTGACGGTCAAAATTTTGCCAACAAGAAGTTTTTCGTTATTGTTAATGCACATTTTTAATATTTAATTATAGTTTAGTAAGTTAAGTGTTTGGTTATCCCCCTCTCTGCTGGAAATGGTCTGGTAAGCATTTAATTCCTTACTACTGCCTAAAGCTGTATTAACACCCATTTTGCCCCTCCCACCTCCTGGGCTCCTACCACCTCATATGCCCCTCCCCTGCCAGACAGAAGATACAATTTTAAACACCATTACAATTTACTTCTATTATCTAATTTGCTTAATGAATTTGCTATCATTTGTTAAAAACCATGTCTAGGTAGGTTCAGGAGCAACATTGGCCTACTGGAATTTAGCTGAAGATTGGTGAATGCACAAATATGCCTCTTGTTATTGACTCACCCAAAATGTTCAGCTAGCTCCCAGTCGAACATTGCTGCTTCTTCAACAAAGGACACAAAGAAACAAGTTTGATCATATAAGTAATTTGAAAATATAAACTGTAGTAATTGTAATGGAAATGCAAAGTGCCTGATAAAACATTGGAAACAAAGAGATGACCCCTGCTTGAAGCCTCTAAGCTGTCACAGACCCCCAAGGCAGATCTAGGGTTGCCACCTTTCTTGGGAGAAAATACTGGCCATGCTCATTTACATTGTTACAAACTGCTATTTGTAACTGGCCCTTTAAATGGAAAATTGCCCTGCTTCCATGGATCGTGGAGAAGCCTATTTGCCAGCCTCCTTCCTCATGACTATGGCCCCTGGAAGATTGTGCCCCTGAAAACATATTAACTTTTATTGGGTGTGTATGGCCCTTTAAGAACCGTCTGGGGACATATTGTGACTTTGGTGAACAATGCCCCTTTAAGACTATGTCCCCAGACCTGTAAAATAACTTGACCCTGGCTTCTCCCACTTGGTTCAGTAAATAGGGCTTACTGAACCAAATACCACACAGGCAGAGTGTTCCACAGAAAGGGAGCACTGTTACAAAAGCATTAGTTTTCATTGTGTGCCATTAAGAGTTAATTTTGTTCAGCTTCAAGAACCTATTCTAAATACAAGTTTGCTGGGATCAGCTCTAATTAAGTTTAGTGATAAACGTTCCCATTGTCTAATCAGACTGCTAGTGATAAGATGGACTGCATTGTTTTCTTGTGTGTAATGTTATCTGCTGTTGTGGCCTGTCAAAGGGCATTGTCTCTATCTAAATGTATCAAATGTGTGTTTGGGGATTTTATGCCTCCCCCTGAGAGTGTCTTTTTTTTGCATGTAACCTCAATAAAAAGCAGGCTGTGTGTTCCAGCACATCAGACCTATTCTGACCGTCTAACTTGCAGCCTTGACTCATGTTTATAGGGGACAGCTTTAATCACTACAGGGATTGCTATGCTCTATATACTCCCTTAGCTACTGAGCTCCTGTAAGAGCTCTTGTTCCTGATCCTGCTTCACGCTACAGAAGGAAGAGGTTCACCTACTGGAGCCTGGTCGTAGGTCCAGGGCGCAGAGCAGATGGCGAGATACCAGCCCAGCAGCGGTGGTTCGTAGAGTCTGCATTACGTATGGGGGCTACGCAGTAGTCTATGGTGTCTACGATGCTGATGATCCTTTGGGGAGCGCTAGGAGCATCCTTTTCTACGGTCCAACTTCCAGCCAGCCTGGAGGCAACCGTAACATTTGGCGGCAGCGGTGGGATGGCGTCCTAGCGCAAGGAGCAGCACCCCAACAGCACTGGTATCGTAGGAGAGTTATTGAGGGCAACACTAGCCACTGCGCAGCGTCCCTACCTACAGCAGCATGGAGCTGACAAGATACTGGTCAGAACCCTGTGAAGAGCACCTCAACCGGATCCGTCGCTATGAGGGCGCGGATTTCGTTCCAGAGGTAAAGAGGCGGCTAGTCCGATATGGTCCAGACCCTGCGCAGGAGGTAGTCAGTCGCATCATCCGGGAATTGGATACGGAGAACGAAGCGGCACGAGCCTTTGAGCGCCAACTGTGGAGTTTGAGGGTATGGACACCTAGTCTCTCTCCCCAGCCGCAGCATGTTCCACAGGGAGAGGAGAGCAGCGACCTCCCTCCCCAGCGGCAGTATACCGTGCCGAGGGAAGAGACAACCGGTCTCCTTCCCCAACCCCAACTAGAGATACCCGAGGCAGCAGGCCTCATAGACTGGTCCTGGGAGGACCCCCAGTAGGCAGGTGGAGATGGGACCGCAGTCTCTCTACCGGCCCTACAGGGATGCTGGGCAGGCGGCCCAGATCCCCAGCGACAGACCCAGCTACCGGGAGGGGAGAGCATCGACCCCCCTCCCCAGCTGGAGTGTGCCTTCCAGGGAGAGGAGACAACTGGTCTCTCTCCCCAGCCGCAGCATGTTCCACAGGGAGCGGAGAGCATCGACCTCCCTTCCCAACGGCCGCTGGAGTATCAGGAGGAGGAGGTAAGCCAATCTCCCCCTCCCCAGCTAACTCCTAACTTGGGCCCAGGGTTAACAGTGGAGATGTTAACCCCCACTGACCCCCATGTTCCCTTTGCCACCGGGCAGGACTATGCCCCAATTCCCCCAGCAGAAGAGCTGGCATCAGGACAGAGCGCTGCTGGCCTCTGCCCTACAGACCCCCTTGTTACAGGACTGGCCTGCAAACCCCTCACCCCAGCAGAAGCGCTGGCACCAGGGCAGAGTGGAGAGTGGATCGTGGAGAAGCCTATTTGCCAGCCTCCTTCCTCATGACTATGGCCCCTGGAAGATTGTGCCCCTGAAAACATATTAACTTTTATTGGGTGTGTATGGCCCTTTAAGAACCGTCTGGGGACATATTGTGACTTTGGTGAACAATGCCCCTTTAAGACTATGTCCCCAGACCTGTAAAATAACTTGTCCCTGGCTTCTCCCACTTGGTTCAGTAAATAGGACTTACTGAACCAAGTACCACACAGGCAGAGTGTTCCACAGAAAGGGAGCACTATTACAAAAGCATTAGTTTTCATTCTGTGCCATTAAGAGTTAATTTTGTTCAATTCTAAATACAAGTTTGCTGGGATCAGCTCTAATTAAGTTTAGTGATAAACCTTCCCATTGTCTAATCAGACTGCTAGTAGTGATAAGGTGGACTGCATTGTTTTCTTGTGTGTAATGTTATCTGCTGTTGTGGCCTGTCAAAGGGCGTTGTCTCTATCTAAATGTATCAAATGTGTGATTGGGGATTTTATGCCTCCCCCTGAGAGTGTCTTTTTTGCATGTAACCTCAATAAAAAGCAGGCTGTGTGTTCCAGCACATCAGACCTCTTCTGACCCTCTAACTTGCAGCCTTGACTCATGTTTGTAGGGGACAGCTATAATCACTACAGGGATTGCTATGCTCTATATACTTCCTTAGCTACTGAGCTCCTGTAAGAGCTCTTGTTCCTGATCCTGCTGTACAGAAGGAAGAGGTTCACCTACTGGAGCCTGGTCGTAGGTCCAGGGCGCAGAGCAGATGGCGAGATACCAGCCCAGCAGCGGTGGTTCGTAGAGTCCTCATTACGTATGGGGGCTACGCAGTAGTCTATGGTGTCTACGGTGCTGATGATCCTTTGGGGAGCGCTAGGAGCATCCTTTTCTACGGTTCAACTTCCAGCCAGCCTGGAGGCAACCGTAACATACATAAATTTAAATAAATAATTAAACAGCATAACTAAAGCTGCACGGACTGATTATAAATGCTCATTTGTTTATAACTGGTATTCATCACACTCAGACGTTGTTTCACTTTAACAGGGGCTTTCTTTTAATATTTATTCTTTATTTTCTACATTGACTTGCACCTTAAAAGTACCGGCCTAGGGCTCGTTTCTATTGAGCCGTAATTAGGTTTGCGTGCGCTCGCAAACCGATAAATATGCAGTCGGAAGCAATTTCGTTCATCGACTGCATCCAATGCCGCATTATACCTCAATTTCGGCAACAGGACTCCGACTGCCAAAAACGTTTTCGCTCCCCATAGAAGGTATTAGAAGCCGTTAAGTGATAAATTATACCAGGTTTCCCATGACAGCGTAAACCGCCAATACACTGTTGGAGGCTGTTGATACATTGGGAAAATTACACCCAACTCAACTACTGTAGGTGTAAAAGAGGAAAAAGGAGCTTTTTGATGCCTATTTGCCATTAAAATCTAACCCGCCTCCCAAAAATAAACCAGACACGTCAAAACCCCTATATCCGCCATCCCCCCCACATCACAACTAATAATAAAATGTATTAACCTATAAACAGTCATCCCCCCACAATGCAATCTACCTATTTAAACTATTAACCCCTAATCTGCATACTCCTACATCGTAACTAATAATAAAATGTATTAACCCCTAAACTGCCAACCCCCAAAATGATCAATCTAATCATTATGCCCCCTAACCTAACACCCCCTAAATTAACCCCAATTAACTACAATTACATCAAATAAAAAAGACTACCTTTAAAAATTAATAAAGATTACCAAAAATAAAAAATCCTATCTTTACATTAAAAAAACAAAACCTAAGTTTACATTAAACAAAACAACTAAGAATAAATGAAGGGGGGGTGGAGCCTGGCTGCAGCTAAGATGGCTGCGTAACTCCGGTGCTCTGCAAAGAAGGGCTCTTAAATCAATGACCTGAAGGAGCTAAATCGAGCTACGATAACTAATTATACATCCTAAAGCAGGCTAAACACTAGAGGTATCTACCGATCACTGTATATCACTTCTCACTTATGTATATGAGACCGTAAGACACTTTACAGCATGTGGGACGCCACGCTACTTTTCAAGCTAATACACGCTGCTTGAGGCATATCTGACCAACACCAGTTAACTGAGGCATAGCGGCAATACCCTTGGTCTCGCCACACCAATCACTTCTATCCGGTTCCTGAGGACAGATCATCGCAACCGCCGTGGAGTGAGACCGGGAGCTATCGATATCAGCAGGGCTCTGTGAGTGACAGCGGCCATCTTGGAAACGCTGCTCCGATAACTAAGGTACCTCAGACATAAACTACAAGTTATCAGTGCCTTATCCTAATACCCGATCACCTTAAAATAGACTGCGGACTGCCATACACTCCCTATAAATTAAAAGGAGGGACAAAATAAGGCACCACACTGCCCGCCATAGTCGCGGCCTATTTTGCTTAAGTGGAGAGAACTAGATCGTCACTGCAAAGAAGGGCCTTCTACACACACAGACACAGGGACTGTTGGATGCTATATCATTTACAGCTCACATAGGACCTATAACAGTTGCCTGTTAACTTTTGCTTTGGGATAGGCAACCCCCTGCTCCCACGCCCTCTTTTACATGAAGGAGAGAGAGAGGAAGACAAAATATAAATATAAATATAGTCTGAGAACTACCACTAACTTCTCCCAGAACTTATTTACGGCACCGTGCACAGTATATACGGAACCCATCTGTGTTGAGAGGAACTTAAAAGCATTCATAACTACAATTGCTTGCAGACTGATGTGCCCCTTAGCAGTCTGACTGCACTATATCTGATTAATACGTAAAAATAACAGACAACAAGAAACAGGGTGATTTCAGACAGTGCACATAGGATATTTTGAAAGGTGCTGCACATAGTCTACGGAAGACCACACTAACATTCTTCACTATCTTCTATATTAGAGCTGGATAACCCCTGCTCCTTGTGAAAGATTATTGCTTTTTACAACTTGCCTCATAATGATGGCGGCTAGAAGACATACCAAACCTGAGAAAGCCCTGAAGCATGCATCAACAAAATCTCATACTGTATCATCCTTTTTTGCTACGGAACACCCCTTGTCTCCCAATCTCTCTCAAAACAAACACACTTCTACACCAAACCTAGAAGAGCCTACAACGGAGCTCTCATCCTCACCTAAACTACCTGACAATATTCCTACAACACTCCTATCTCAATTTGCAACGAAACAAGAGATTTCTTCGATCTTCCGGACATGTTTGCGCGAAGAACTACTAGAAATGAAACAGGATCTACACAATTTAGGTTCTAGAGTTGACATGTTGGAAGCGGAGACTGAAGAGGTGAGAGAAGATATCCATAGAATTGAGGATAGAACTACAACACATCAGGAAACAATCACCACATTAATGGACAAGATCGACGACCTTGAAAATAGGAGCAGGAGGAAAAATCTGAGGTTACGAGGCATTCCAGAGTCTATCTTACCGAAGGACTTTCATGAATATTTACAATCTCTATTTACCTCCATCAAAGACTCCGCTTACCCAAATGACATACTATGGGTAAGAGCTCACAGGGCCCTAAGGCCTAAACCTCCTGATAGCGCCCCTCCCAGGGACATTATTATCAGATTTAAAAACTTCCTTGAAAAGGAGATGCTGCTTAATCAAGCCCGTAGACACCAACCTGTCAAGTTCAGAGGAAACGTGATACAGTTTTATCAGGACCTCTCTACCAGAACCTTGCAGATAAGGAAAGAATTTTCCCCGCTCACATCCTTACTCAGGAACAAGAAGATCCCCTACAGGTGGGGTTTCCCCATTCATCTTATGGTGATTCACAATGACAAACGCTACACCTGCCATACACCTGAAGACACATCATCTTTCTGCAGAGATCTGGGCATAGAGCAGCCTACAACGGATCCCTCTGACCTACCCATTACTCAAACATCGTCCAAAAGACCACAATCCAACCTACCACGATGGCACACCAAAGTGACACGCAAAGCATCCTAAACAAAACAAGGCAAGGTCCGCAAAGCTACATCACCCCAGAAACCTCCTCAACACCTTGATTCTGATGAAGATTGAGTTAAAATCCTACACTGATAATGGTCACCCACATTTTTTTTTTTTCCTTTTTTCTTTTTTTTCTATTGGATCTTTATGGACATCCCTACTAACCGGGTGGAACTGGGAAGGTGAGAGAGACACGGTCAGGTAATATTAAAGACACTTGAAACACTAATATAGACTCTTTTCCCTCCCCTCTGCCCCCCTCAATGTACTTGTGATCCCCTTTTTCTTTCTCTTTCTCTCTTTCTTTTGTCGCGATCACTTACAGTATTGAGTCACCCCAGGTCACTCTTATACAGCTAGTCGTCACCTCCCAGTTTTAGTTCCATGAACGACCCCCCAGCTCAAATGTGGTGACTTGCTGGAACATTATCAATATAATAATAAGAGACCCGTTCTTTCATACAGTACCCCCACAAAGGACTGGAACTCTAATTTATGTCTATTACTAGACTTAGAGTCGTGTTTGTATTGTTTGTATTGCTATTTTTGTTACTGTTTTTCTTGTCAAAGTTTTCAGAATATGCTCTTAATGTATATCATATTGTTTTTTCTAGAAGATGTGAAGGCTATGATAAAGTTTGTACCCTTGGTGTAGAAACAACCCACCAACATTCCCAACACAGCTCTTATATAATATATATTACACTCACTTTCCCACATACTTTTAAACACTAGACCCATGGCTCATAGAAAAAATAAGGAACCATACCCTCTAATAATTTTATCACAAAATGCAAAAGGGTTGAACTCCCCAGGCAAACGCTTCAAGGCACTTTCAGATTTAGCGAGGAGAGGGGCAGATATTATCTATCTACAGGAGACGCATTTCAAAAAACAAAGCTACCCAAAATATCTAGGCCGTACATACACCCAACATTACCACAACACAGGCCCTACTAAAAAATGCGGAGTAAGCATTTTACTTAAGAAAACATTACCCTTTACACTACTAAATAAAATATCCGACACGGAAGGCAGACTCCTGGGTTTGATAGGTCTCCTATATGGTCAACCCATAACCCTAGTAACTGTATACGCACCAAATACCACTCCCAAACCATTCTTTGTCAAATTATTTTCCAAACTACTCGATTCCTCCAAAGGCCCAATCTACCTGGGAGGAGATTTCAACTTCCCACTTCAACCACAACTAGACTGTACTAATCCCCTTACTAGAGGCAATACCAAATTTCTAACATATTTCTGGAAGAATCTTAAAGTACACAACTTACATGATACATGGAGATACATTCACCCAGAAACCAGGGATTATACATTTTATTCATACCCAAACAAGTCATATAGTCGGATCGACTATATCTTTACTAACCAACTCGGCCTTTCCCAAATCACTAAATGTTCAATCACACCCACCCCATGGTCAGATCACAGTGCAGTTCAATTACATGTTAATTGGCCGGAACGCAGCACAAATCATCACCATTGGATACTTGATGACACCCTACTGGGTGATACAGATAATGTTATGAAATTGAGCAAAACTCTGGAGGAATACTTTCTTCTTAATGTCCCTTCAACGCCAAACCAATTTTCAGTCTGGGAGGCACATAAATGCTTCCTCAGAGGCGAACTTATCAAGCTCAATCTAAGATTAATAAGGTGAAACAACAAAAATACAAAGCCCTCACTACTAAACTCGCACATATCACCCTACAACACAAGCTCTCTCCAACAAATCCCTCTATCCTAGACGAAATAACAGCTACACGAAAGGCACTAGACGATTATTTACAGATAGAATATCATACCCTGAAACAGAAGACAAATAGCCTGTTTCATTTTGAGGGGAATAGAGCAGGTAAATACCTAGCGAGATCACTTCGAAAAAGAAAACTCAAATCATACATTACTGAAATACACACACCAAATAAATCCCCTCAAAAAACCACCCCAGATATTTTGGAGGCATTTCATACCTATTACTCAACTCTCTATAACATTCAACCCGAGTCGCCAGCAGACCAGCTCTCTGAAGCCACCCATAAATTTCTCCAAGAATGCCAACTCCCATCCATAAACGACACACAATTAAAAGATATCACCTCATATATTACCCCGCAAGAAATCGTACACGCAATTCAGGAATTAAAAACAGGGAAAAGTCCAGGCCCGGATGGGCTTTCAGCTAAATACTATCAGACATTCAGAGACATTTTAGTGCCCCACCTAACGAACTTATTCAAATCTATAATAGACGGAGCACAATTCCCCCCATCCATGCTAGAGGCACATGTGGTGGTACTGCCCAAACCTGGCAAACCACCCACAACACCCTCCAATTTTAGACCCATATCATTGTTGAATTTAGACATCAAGCTATATGCTAAAATTCTGGCCACCCGATTGAATAGAGTCATCCCAGATCTCATTCACACTAATCAGGTAGGCTTTACCCCACGCAGAGAAGCCCGTGATAATACCATAAAAATAATAAATATTATAGAACATGCCACAACCCACCATATCCCATCTATAGTCCTTTCACTTGATGCCGAAAAGGCGTTTGATCGTCTTAGCTGGCCTTTCCTTACTCAGACCCTGAAAAAATTTGGTTTCAACAATCAATTTATCCATATGATTTTTGCATTATATAATAACCCCAAGGCGAAAATAAAGCTGAATGACTCGTTATCTAACCCTTTTCACATTAACAATGGCACCAGACAGGGGTGTCCACTCTCCCCAACTTTATTTATTATGGCAATGGAGACGCTGGCAACCCAAATCAGGACAATACCTCAGATTTCCGGCATTACCATAGGACAAAAAGAATATAAGGTCTCCCTATACGCAGACGATATCATACTTACTCTTACGAATCTCTCTACATCTATTCCTTCCATAATGCACCTGTTTCAGAGGTATGGAATGTTATCCAACTTCCGCATTAATAACACAAAATCAGAATTCATTAACCTAAACTCTCCCCCTGAAGACCTACATATATTAATATTGCATAATTTTAAACGCCAGCCAAAGGCCTTAAAATATTTAGGGATCCTCATTACACCATTTTTACAGGAGATAATTCCTTTAAACTTTAACCCTCTTAGAAACCACATCAAAACTACTCTATCCTCATGGTCCAATAAACCAATCTCTTGGTTAGGAAGGGTAAACGCCATTAAAATGGTTATACTTCCCAAAATCCTGTACATTTTACAGGCGATACCCACCCCTATTCCCGACTCTACTATCCACTCCTTACAGAAAATTATTAATTCATATATCTGGAGTCACAAGCGCCCTAGGATTGCCACGCAAACTCTATACCGCTCTAAATCAGAGGGGGGACTGGGAGTCCCCAACATACTTTTGTATCGTTACGCTACACTCATGACCAGAATAGTAGACTGGTGTAAACATGCCCGACATAAGGAGTGGGTGGGCTTGGAACACATGTCTGCAGGAGAGGTTCAATTGGGGGGCAGGTGCTGGCTCCCAATAAAACGAGATAAAGGTACAATAGACCCTCCCATTGTAGTGAAGGAAACGCTTAATGTATGGGGAAAAATCTTAAGAAAATATAAATCCATTTCCACGCCTTGCTCCCCTTTATCACCCACCATAGGCAACCCCATATTTCCGTCTCAGCTTCCTATCCATTTCACCGACACTCCTAACCTAACTCAAATGATTCCACATTATTCCCTTATACGGGACAACAAGTTAAAACCTAGAGAGGAAGTGTTTGAGATACTGGGACTTTCCCTTAGGGACTGGCTCTCGTACCATCAACTTGTTCATTACTTCACAACACACATAGAGAAACATAATTTGTCTAGACCACTAACACCATTTGAATCCTTATGCTACCTGCCCCTCCCGGACACGGGTATTCTTTCTATATCTTATAAATTATTAGTCGCAGATAGATCAACTCATCCCCCATCCTACACAATGAGCTGGGAGAAAGAGCTTAATGAACAACAACCACCCAAAACATGGAAAATAATATATACACACATGAGCTCCTCCGCCTCCTCCATGAACATAGCGGAAATGAACACAAAACTTCTCTGCAGATGGCACTATACCCCTGACAGATTAGGAAGGCTATTTCCACACACTAACTCCAATTGCTGGAGGGGTTGCACACAACGGGGCACCTTCACTCATCTATGGTGGACCTGTCCGATTGCACAAGCATATTGGACAGATATCTGCAGGGAAATACAAACAGTGATAGGGACCTCTCTACCATTCACACCTTGGACCTTCTTATTCAATTATCTCCCACAGATAACTTGCGTACTGAGACTGAAATTAGCCACAATAATGATCAATACAGCCAAACGATATATTCCATATTATTGGAAACAGTCCACCTTACCATCTATAAAATTCTGGCGAGAGAGGGTGTCCACTGCACTGGCATTGGAACAATACCATTATATAAAACTACGCAAAATAGAAGATTTTCTTTCCATCCGCCTTATCTGGGAGGAGTACCTTCCCCCCCCAAAACCCCCCAGCACTACACACACTTATTGACGGGTCTCGCGCATACATACCCCACGGCAGAGCCCACCGAGAATCTACGCTAACTAGAACTCAAGCCCATCAAATTACACATTACCTTTTGTCTGATCCAACACATAGACCTTCACACACTGTTCATCATAGTCTCATAATAATAGTTATAATTATAATGATAGTTATATTCTGAATTTGTCTGTTCTTTTTGTTTGTATTGTTGAATGTTTTATTGGAGAGATGTCAAGTTGCATAACAGAGGAAAAGGACTGCGCCTAACAAGGAACTCTTTTTCACCTCTATCGCAGAGGAACCTCTGTTTCATGAAAACAGCTATATGAGAAATCAGTATATATTTATATCTTTGTATCGAGCTGGACATGTTTCATTATTGTATGTTGCATCTTGACAAAATAAAGTTTCTTTTAAAACTTAAAAAAAAAAAAAAAAAAAAAAAGAATAAATGAAGGGATTAAAGGCTTACCACTCATTACCAGCAGAGAGGGAATAATTATATATATATAACTTAACTCCTAAATAAGTATAACTATAAATAAATAAAAATGAAAAAGTGAAAAAAAAGGCTTGAATGGCTCAAAACCTCACACAATACTTTATTCATAAAAATTGTAATAACCTCAATGGCTGCACAACATACGGAAACAAATTAAAAAACAGTTAAAAAGAGCAACTCACATCCCAAACAAAGGATTTCCCCGTACTCACGCATAGTTGGGGGAGGGTGCTCCACATACATTTATATCATAGATTAAAAAGTATACACACACCTGTACTGCAAATGTCTCTGCTAGTAATGAGATCAGTAACTGGGTCCTATACTAGTATTCCCTGTTAGATACGTAATAAATTCTGATCTGAATTAATTCAGTAAGCAATTTTCACTGTACTCCCTAAAAAGAAGAAAACATGTAATTTACCTGCAAATATCTGTCTACCAGATTAACCATACCAAATGAGTCCCTAATGTGCTCAATGCCAAATGTTGTTATCCCGACAATCTGACACCTGCTACAAATAAATAGTATAATCTTTCTGGTATTGACACATATAGGCATCTATTTATCAAGCCGTTAACCGCAAATACGCTGGAATTCCGCAGCGTATTTGTGGCGAGCCTGATTCGCCTTAGTTATCAAACCCTACAAACCGGCAAAAGTAGAATATAGTGACGTAACATACGATCCGCCGGACTCAGTCCAACACAGATCGATGCTTACGTCACTACAGATGTTCTGAACGCAAGTTTGGCACAATCTGAATACTTTTGTAAGTTATCAAATATCTACCTGGTACGCTCGCCACTATTCCGGCCCAGCGTACCTGGTTTTCAATCAGCCACCCTGGAGGCGGCGAATGCCATATGAATCAATGGGAGACGGAAAGCAGCGAAAGCTTATGTTCGCTGCTGCCCGATATCCCATTGATTCCTATGTGAATGTCTACACCTAACACCCTAACATGTGTCTAAACACCCCTAATCTGCCCCCCCCTACACCGCTGTCACCTACATTATACTTATTAACCCCTTATCTGCCCCCCCACACCGCCGCCACCTACATTATACTTATTAACCCCTAATCTGCCGTCCCTACACCGCCGCCACCTAAATAAAAGTTATTAACCCCTATCCCGCCGCTCCCGGACCCCGCCGCAACTAAATACACTTATTAACCCCTAAACTGCCGCTCCCGGAGCCCACCCCCACCTACATTATACTTATTAACCCCTAATCTGCCGCCCCTACACCGCCTAACTATTTAATAACTTCATAGTTAAAATAAATACAAATATACCTGTAAAATAAAACCTAACCTAAGTTACAATTACACCTAACACTACACTACAATGAAATTAATTACCTAAACTAAATACAATTAAATACAATTAAAAAAAATTATCGAAAGTACAAAAAAAAAAAAATTACAGAAAATAATAAAATAATTACAAGATTTTTAAACTAATTACACCTAATCTAATCCCCCTAACAAAATAAAAAAGCCCCCCCAAATAAAAAAAGCCCTACCCTACACTAAATTACAAATAGCCCTTAAAAGGGCCATTTGCGGGGCATTGCCCCAAAGTAATCAGCTCTTTTACCTGTAAAAAAATTACAACCACCCCAACATTAAAACCCACCACCCACACAACCAACCCTACTCTAAAACCCACCCAATACCCCCTTAAAAAAACCTAACACTAACCCCTTGAAGATCACCCTACCTTGAGAAGTCTTCACCCAACCGGGCCGAAGTCCTCCACGAAGCCGGCAGAAGTAGTCCTCCAGACGGGCAGAAGTCTTCATTCAGGCGGCATCTTCTATCTTCATCCATCCGGCGCGGAGCGGGTCCATCTTCAAGACATCCGACGCGAAGCATCCTCTTGTGACGACGGTGACTGAAGAATGAAGGTTCCATTAAGTGACGTCATCCAAGATGGTGTCCCTTCAATTCCGATTGGCTGATAGAATTCTATCAGCCAATCGGAATTAAGGTAGGAAACATCCTATTGGCTGATGCAATCAGGAAATAGGATTGAACTTCAATCCTATTGGCTAAACGGGGCCCACCCAACCAAGAATTCCTTGATTTTTCTTTCAGATACTTGCGACAAATGAAAAGATTAAAAAATAATCTGAGCTTGTATGTCTCTTAAGACAAGTGACAAGCTCGGGGCGCTCTTTGCTATCCATTTTTTTAAAGATGTTGAATCTCACTATTAATATAATGGTATTTAAGATGCGCATTCTAACACTCCCACCTAATACTGGAAAGAGTAACACAATGTCCTCAAAAGAAAAGAGGATGGAGCTTTCAAAGACTCTATTATACCAAAATTGGACTTTCGACCATAAATGAGAAATTTTAGGACAGGACCATATCATATGCCGGAGATCTGCACGAGAGTATACACAGTGCTCACATTTAAACACTTTGTTGGGGAAAAACTTAGACAATAAAGCCGGAGAAAAATAACAATTATTTAGTAATTTCAGATGAGATTCTTTCCAACTCACTGGAACCGGGGAACTGGCCACTAACGAGAGGCTTTTACATATTTTTCCGTGATCTATTGAAGGAATATATGGGAGCCAAAATGTAGTTAATCTATCCTCATCTAGGACCCCTTGCTTGGTCAACATAATATCATAGATTAATGAGATAGATGAATCACCAATAATGAATTTTTTAATACACATCTTAACCTCCGACCAGTTACCACTCCTATCCGAGCACCAATTTTGCGATCTAACAAAATGCCGGATCTGAAAATAAGCAAAGCGGTTTGACCAGGAAAGAGAATACTGCTCCTTAATTATCTCCCATGAAAGCATCTGTAGCTCATCATTAAGAAGTTGGTGTACATATTCTAAACCTTTCACCTGCCAATCATGAAAACACTTCTGGTCAACACCAGGAGGAAATAATGGGTTCCCCCTAATGGGTAAAAATTTGGAAAGGGAAGGATCAATTTTTAACAGTTTACAAAACCTATGCCATGCCACAATTATATTTCTAAAAGACAGAAGTGAAGACACCCCTGCTGGTAAAGAACGTGGGGTACAATGCAATAGAGCTTTTAAGGACCACGGTTTAATCATGTATGCTTCACTATCCAAAGTAGTGACCAAATTAGTCTGAAAGATCCAATCAATTGCCATTTTACATAAAGATGCACAATTATAAAGTCTAATACAGGGTAAGGCTAACCCGGCCTCCACATATTTTTGAGAGAGCCTATTTAACGAGAGTCGAGGTTTTTTAGATTTCCAAATAAACTTTGAAAACCAAGAAGACAGCTTCTCGAGATCTTTATTTAAAATCAATAGTGGGAGATTTTGTAAATGGTACAGGATTTTTGGGAAAATTATAGTTTTGATCAGATTAATTGAAGCCGACAGCGATAAAGGGAATGCAGCCCAAATCTTTAGATCATCTTGTATTTTCTGAAAGAGCCAACCGAAATTAGCCTGGTACCACATTTTAGGATTACTATTGTTTTCTAACCCCAGATACTTCACGGCCTTTACTTCCTGAAAGATTGTGAAGGGAAGATCTGGACGCTGCAGGCTGAGCCACATCAACTCACTCTTCTGCATATTAATCTTGTAGCCTGCAAATGAACTAAATAGATTTATTGTGTGAATCACTTCCGGGATAGTGACTGCCGTTTTATTCAAAAATAATAGAATGTCATCCGCGTAAAGCAATATTTTCAAATTTCGGTCTCCCAAAGGAATCCCCGGTAGAATTTCACGAAGTTTAATAGCTAAGGGTTCCAAAACCATATTAAAGAGTAGGGGCGAAAGCGGGCAGCCTTACCTTGTTCCTCTATGTAAAAAGATCTTAGGAGAGATCATACCATTGACCAGCAAATAAGAGACAGGTTTCTGATAAATCTTTTGTACAAAATTGGAAAAGTTGCCCGAAAAGCCAAATTTAGATAGAGTGGTAAACAAATGTCTCCAAGAGATGCAGTCGAATGCTTTGACTGCATCTAGGGTAAGGACCGCAATATCCTTAAACTCATTCCTCTTCTTACACTGATCTGTATTCCATATAAAATCAACTAACGTTATAAGTTTCCTTATATTTTTAGCAGAACTCCGGGATGGCATAAAGCCAACCTGATCTGGATGAATAAGTTTATCTAGACACTGGACTAATCTATGTGAAATAATAGAGGCGAGAATTTTATAATCCGCATTAAGGACGGAAATGGGCCTATACGATGTAGGATCTTCCAGATTTTTCCCTTTTTTCAGGATCAGAGAAATATTAGCTGCTGAAAAAAATTCTGAAATTGCGCTACCATTTAGAAAATAACTATTGTATAAGTTTCCTAAAATAGGTATAACTTGCTTGGATAAGCTTTTATAGAACTCCGCTGGTAGACCATCAGGCCCAGCTGCTTTATTAAGTTTCGCCTGGTCTATAGCCTTACTTATCTCATCAGCCGAAATAGGCGCATTCAGCAATTCGAGGTCTTCAGCTGAAATTTTAGGAACAATAATCTGTGACCAAAAGTTCATCTGATTTTCTTCATTAAACTCCCCTTCAGCATATAATTGCTGGTAAAATTCTAGAAAAATTCCAGAAATCTCGTCTGCCTCAGAAGTACGTCTGTCCATATATTGAATCATGGGGATCAAGTTCTTCTTGTCCCTAGCTTTAACCAATCTTGCCAGACTTTTAGCTGAGGACCCATGAAAACCCCTAAACCGTAGGTTAATTTTTAGCTCCTCCTCCTGCTGTTTTTGCATTAAAAAGGCATCTCTCTCCTTCTTACTATTTAAATATGTGGACCAGTTTTCTCTAGAACGATCACCACAATATTTCTTAAAGGCATTTCGCACTTGATTAGACAATTGCCTATCCCTGGTTCGGGATTTCTTATACCTTACATCCAAGAAGCTCTTAATGTCTCCCCTTAGTACAGCTTTGCCAGCTTCCCAAAAAACTTCTATTTTATGTGAGTATGACGAATTGAACCTAACATATTCCTCCCACCTATGTTCTAACCACGACAAAAATCTAGGATCACTATATAGGTACCGCGGGTAAAAGAATCTGGGGAATTTACTTTGAGTTCTATCCTGAGAATGCAACACAAGAGAAATTATGGCATGGTCCGAAATTCCGATCCCTGACTCCGGTTTGCCCAAAGAAAGCAACTAGGAATAAATCTATACGTGAGAATGTTCTATGGGCTTTAGATTCACAGGTAAAACTCAGCAGATCTGGGTTCTGTCTCCGCCATATGTCACAAACATGTAATTTCTGGCAGAAGTTTAAAAAATACTTAGAACTTCTACTGTTTTCCCGTAAATTTCTACCTGCCAGCCTGTCCAATTCTGGATGTAAGGTCATATTGAAGTCCCCACCAATGACCAAATTCTCTTTAATGTATGGAAACAACTTAATTTTAATCAAGTCCCAAAAGACCCGATTACATTTATTAGGGCCATAAATATTACACAAGGTAATTTTGATATTATCTATACATATGTGAAGAATAATAAATCTGGCCTCGGGGTCAATTTCAGTCTGAATAATATTATAGCCTAAGGCCTTATTTATAAGCATCGCCACCCCACATTTCCTACCTCTAGCCGGAGAAGAAATCACCTCTCCTACCCATCTTATCTGTAATTTCTTGGCTTCCTGTTCTTCGAGGTGGGTCTCCTGCAAAAACGCGATATCTGGTTTACTTCTAGCAAGGAATTTGATAATCATCTTACGTTTAATGGGTGAAGAGATCCCTCCCACATTCCACGATACTAGTTTGAGCTTCATAGACTAGAGGCAACTATTAACCCCCAGGACCTGAAGGAAGGGAGGATGGTGGGGGGAGAGAGGGAGAGAAAAAAGAAAAAAAAGGGGAAAGAGAAAGGGGAGATGGGAGAGGCAACCTTAATCCAACATAAAAACAAAGCATACCAACATTGTCGTAAAATACCTGAAAAAAAAAACATTCAGCATCGTCATAAAATACCTGAAAAAAACCCATTGTAATGAACCTAAAAGGAGATTTCGATCTCATATGAGGACTAACCAAGAACCTCATTTATCTTTCAAAAATTCTTTCACTTCCCCTACCTCAGAGAAGACCAGGCGGGAACCCTCGTACTCAGCTACTATTTTAGCAGGATAAATCATTCGGGCCTGAATACCTTTGTTAATAATTTGAGTACAGAAAGGGGCCATCATGCGTCTTCTCTGGGAGGTTTCAACTGAAAAGTCCTGAAACAAGAGGACCTTGCTATTACCAAATATTAAGGGCTCTTTCAGATTTTTAAACAGTTTCATTATTTCCAACTTATCCTGAAAGTTTAGTACCTTACATATACACATTCTACTTCTGCCCTTACCGGACTCTGGAGTTTTTTTTAGTCCAACTCTATGAGCTCTCTCTATCGCAATAGGTAACATAGACTGTGGAACTCCCAGTCTCTGCGGAAGTAACAACGAGGTAAATTTTAATAAATCATCAAATTCCGGAGTTTCTGGGAGACCCACAATCCGAATGTTATTCCTCCTCGCCCGGTCTTCCATGTCGTCTAGACGACCCTGTAAAATATTAATTTTAGAATCCTGCTGAACAATTGTATTCCCTTGGGCAGTGACTTGATCTTCTAAGTCTGAAATCCTATTCTCTGCTTCTAGGATTCTATTGGAGAACTGTCTAACTTCAGATGATAGAGCAGTAATTTCCAAGGAGATAGATCCCAACTCTTTTTTAATTACCTCAAATTGTGGTGAAAATAAATCTGATAGATGGGCAATTAAAGCCTGTGTGTCCACCATATTGGTACTTGACTCTGCCGCGGTATCTATACTAGATTCAAGAGTCTTAACTCTTCTGTCTTTGACTCTACTCGGCATTTTGGGTGAAGAGGATTTCCCCTGTGATAAAAACTTATCCATAGATTAGTGAAAAAACGTGAGTGAGTTATTGTGAAGAGAAACACGCAAAAAAAAAATTTTTTTTTTTGCTTAGGACCCGCAATAGATCGGTCCAATTTGTGATACTGAAACTTACAATAGTATTAGGAGTATGTCCCGCAGGGCATACAATTGGTGAAAAGGAACGAGGAGGAAGGAAAAAAAAAACAACAAAAAAAAAAAAACTGGTGCACGAAACAAACAACGTGAATTAGGCCATGTGAATAGAGCCACAATAGAAGAAAAGAATCAACCACGATCTCCGACCAACACCCAGTGCTCTTGAGAGAAAACAACACCAAATAGCAAGTTAATCACAAATTAATAGCCTCTCCCAAAAGGCCACACAGCCCTTACTCAAATAGGGTGAGACCTTCCCTGACAATAACTTGAGGGCTAGACTAGCTCTACCCTAAACTCAACCTGTTCTTACTCTTATCAGCATGAAGTAGAAATTCTCAAGGATCTAAAATAACTAGGATTTAGATCGTGAGTATTAAACATAGATTTTAGGGAACCAAGCAGCCTTCTAAGCAAACCTTCTATACTCATAAATTAGCTGGAACTTTTACCAATAACAATCATATACTAGTGTTAACTATAATATTCAAGCTTACAGTAATGACAACAAAGTAAAATGCATCCAAAACATAAGGAGAATGAGCAATGAGGTAGTTATAACAACAACTTCATGTCTTAAGGGGCTAAGCTACCAGACCCCAAAAAAATAAAACACAGCAATTTTTAAACAGGAAAGTCCAAGCACTTCTTGACGGTGTGAGACTTTAGGAGACCTCCATAAAGTCTAGCCCACAACTCAGACCTTTAACATCCAGGGTCAGCCACTTTTCATTGGCAACTAGTGCCAAATGTTAACCTGCCAGCACCCCCAGCCAGCTGGCGCTTCTTACAGGAACTGATTTCTGGAGCAATTTGGCGGAGAGTGTTAAACACTGGACAGTGTTATTCCCTTTGAGGTTGTGCGTCCAAATTCTAGCTTACCGGATTGTTTTCCAAGGAGATCATCACGGAGGATTGAGAGCTCAGCGGAGCATATAAAACACAAAAATCTAACATTACAGAAAAAAAAAATTAACAAAATTAGCCAAAATATATTTTTTTAAACCTAATCTAATACCCCTATAAAAACAAAAAAGCCACCCCAAAAACACACCACCTAAGCTAACACTGGACTACCAATAGCCTTTAAAAGGGCATTTTGTAGGACATTGCCCTGAAGAAATCAGCTCCTTTACAATAAAAACTTCAAATTAACCCAAAATAGTAAAAACCCCACCCAGCCAACCCCCAAAATAAAATAAAAACCAGTTGACAAATACCTGGTTAGCTTTAGCTAAAACATCATACATGAAACTGCCACTACTTGCAACTGGCTTGGTAATGAGATCACTGGTTATGCATAATAAAGTCTGTTTTACATTGTGTGAATAACCAGTGATCTCATTACCAAGCCAGCTTAGGAACAGTTTGTGTCTAGGATGGGTCTGAGATCTGAACCACACACAAGGATCTTTTTTACAGTAATGCAGGGTTCAGACAGGGACACTAAACCCATTGTTTTCTTTCATGGTTCAGATAGACCAGCTGTTTTTAGCAACTTTCTAATTTACTCCTATTAAATTGGGTATATTAAGCCACCTATCAGCAAGCACTACCCAGGTGCTGAACCAGAAATAGGCCAGCGCTTATGGGGAGGAATCAGCAGCAGGTTTATTAGATAATAGGGTCAGGGGGACCCAGTGCTTATGGGATAAGGGTAGGAATCAGCAGCAGGTTTATTAGATAATAGGGTCAGGGGACCCAGCGCTTATGGGGAGGAATCAGCAGCAGGTTTATTATATAATAGGGTCAGGGGACCCAGCACTTATGGGATAAGGGGAGGAATCAGCAGCAGGTTTATTAGATAATAGGGTCAGGGGACCCAGCGCTTATGGGATAAGGGGAGGAATCAGTAGCAGGTTTATTAGATAATAGGGTCAGGGAACCCAGTGCTTATGGGATAAGGGGAGGAATCAGCAGCAGGTTTATTAGATAATAGGGTCAGGGGGACCCAGCGCTTATGGGATAAGGGGAGGAATCAGCAGCAGGTTTATTAGATAATAGGGTCAGGTGACCCAGTGCTTATGGGATAAGGGGAGGAATCAGCAGCAGGTTTATTAGATAATAGGGTAAGGGGACCCAGTGCTTATGGGATAAGGGGAGGAATCAGCAGCAGGTTTATTAGATAATAGGGTCAGGGGACCCAGTGCTTATAGGATAAGGGGAGGAATCAGCAGCAGGTTTATAAGATAATAGGGTCAGGGGACCCAGTGCTTATGGGATAAGGGGAGGAATCAGCAGCAGGTTTATCAGATAATAGGGTCAGGGGACCCAGCACTTATGGGATAAGGGGAGGAATCAGCAGCAGGTTTATTAGATAATAGGGTCAGGGGACCCAGTGCTTATGGGGTAAGGGGAGGAATCAGCAGCAGGTTTATTAGATAATAGGGTCAGGGGGACCCAGTGCTTATGGGATAAGGGGAGGAATCAGCAGCAGGTTTATTAGATAATAGGGTCAGGGGGACCCAGTGCTTATGGGATAAGGGGAGGAATCAGCAGCAGGTTTATTAGATAATAGGGTCAGGTGGACCCAGTGCTTATGGGATAAGAGGAGAAATCAGCAGCAGGTTTATTAGATAATAGGGTCAGAGGGACCCAGCACTTATGGGATAAGGGGAGGAATCAGTAGCAGGCTTATTAGATAATATGGTCAGGGGGACCCAGCGCTTATGGGATAAGGGGAGGAATCAGCAGCAGGTTTATAAGATAATAGGGTCAGGGGGACCCAGTACTTATGGGATAAGGGGAGGAATCAGCAGCAGGTTTATTAGATAATAGGGTCAGGAGGACCCAGTGCTTATGGGATAAGGGGAGGAATCAGTAGCAGGTTTATTAGATAATAGGGTCAGGGGGACCCAGCACTTATGGGATAAGGGGAGGAATCAGCAGCAGGTTTATTAGATAATAGGGTCAGGAGGACCCAGTGCTTATGGGATAAAGGGAGGAATCAGCAGCAGGTTTATAAGATAATAGGGTCAGGGGGCCCAGTGCTTATGGGATAAGGGGAGGAATCAGCAGCAGGTTTATAAGATAATAGGGTCAGGGGACCCAGTGCTTATGGGATAAGAGGAGGAATCAGTAGCAGGTTTATTAGATAATAGGGTCAGGGGGACCCAGCACTTATGGGATAAAGGGAGGAATCAGCAGCAGGTTTATAAGATAATAGGGTCAGGGGGCCCAGTGCTTATGGGATAAGGGGAGGAATCAGCAGCAGGTTTATTAGATATTAGGGTCAGGGGACCCAGCGCTTATGGGATAAGGGGAGGAGTCAGCAGCAGGTTTATTAGATAATAGGGTCAGGGGACCCAGCACTTATGGGATAAGGGGAGGAATCAGCAGCAGGTTTATTAGATATTAGGGTCAGGGGACCCAACGCTTATGGGATAAGGGGAGGAATCAGCAGCAGGTTTATTACATAATAGGGTCAGGGGACCCAGCACTTATGGGATAAGGGGAGGAATCAGCAGCAGGTTTATTAGATAATAGGGTCAGGGAACCCAGCGCTTATGGGATAAGAGGAGGAATCAGCAGCAGGTTTATAAGATAATAGGGTCAGGGAACCCAGTGCTTATGGGATAAGGGGAGGAGTCAGCAGCAGGTTTATTAGATAATAGGGTCAGGGGGACCCAGTGCTTATGGGATAAGAGGAGGAATCAGCAGCAGGTTTATAAGATAATAGGGTCAGGGAACCCAGTGCTTATGGGATAAGGGGAGGAGTCAGCAGCAGGTTTATTAGATAATAGGGTCAGGGGGACCCAGCGCTTATGGGATAAGAGGAGGAATCAGCAGCAGGTTTATTAGATAATAGGGTCAGGGGGACCCAGTGCTTATGGGATAAGGGGAGGAATCAGCAGCAGGTTTATAATAGGGTCAGGGGAATCAGCGCTTATGGGATAAGGGGAGGAATCAGCAGCAGGTTTATTAGATAATAAGGTCAGGGGGACCCAGTGCTTATGGGATAAAGGGAGTAATCAGCAGCAGGTTTATTAGATAATAGGGTCAGGGGAATCAGCGCTTATGGGATAAGGGGAGGAATCAGCAGCAGGTTTATAAGATAATAGGGTCAGGGAACCCAGCGCTTATGGGATAAGGGGAGGAGTCAGCAGCAGGTTTATAAGATAATAGGGTAAGGGGACCCAGCACTTATGGGATAAGGGAGGAATCAGCAGCAGGTTTATTAGATAATATTAGGGTCAGGGGACCCAGTGCTTATGGGATAAGGGGAGGAATCAGCAGCAGGTTTATTAGATAATATTAGGGTCAGGGGACCCAGTGCTTATGGGATAAGGGGAGGAATCAGCAGCAGGTTTATTAGATAATATTTGGGTCAGGGGACCCAGTGCTTATGGGATAAGGGGAGGAATCAGCAGCAGGTTTATAAGATAATAGGGTCAGGGGGACCCAGCACTTATGGGATAAGGGGAGGAATCAGCAGCAGGTTTATAAGATAATAGGGTCAGGGGACCCAGTGCTTATGGGATAAGGGGAGGAATCAGCAGCAGGTTTATAAGATAATAGGGTCAGGGGGACCCAGCACTTATGGGATAAGGGGAGGAATCAGCAGCAGGTTTATTAGATAATAGGGTTAGGGTACCCAGTGCTTATAGGATAAGGGGAGGAAACAGCAGCAGGTTTATTAGATAATAGGGTCAGGGGGACCCAGTGCTTATGGGATAAGGGGAGGAATCAGCAGCAGGTTTATAAGATAATAGGGTTAGGGTACCCAGTGCTTATAGGATAAGGGGAGGAAACAGCAGCAGGTTTATTAGATAATAGGGTCAGGGGACCCAGTGCTTATGGGATAAGGGAAGGAATCAGCAGCAGGTTTATAAGATATTAGGGTCAGGGGACCCAGTGCTTATGGGATAAGGGGAGGAATTAGCAGCAGGTTTATTAGATAATAGGATCAGGGGACCCAGTGCTTATGGGATAAAGGGAGGAATCAGCAGCAGGTTTATTAGATAATAGGGTCAGGGGGACCCAGCGCTTATGGGATAAGGGGAGGAATCAGCAGCAGGTTTATTAGATAATAGGGGCAGGGGGACCCAGCGCTTATGGGATAAGGGGAGGAATCAGCAGCAGGTTTATTAGATAATAGGGTCAGGGGACCCAGTGCTTATGGGATAAGGGAAGGAATCAGCAGCAGGTTTATTAGATAATATGGTCAGGGGACCCAGTGCTTATGGGATAAGGGGAGGAATCAGCAGCAGGTTTATTAGATAATAGGGTCAGGGAGACCAAGTGCTTATGGGATAAGGGGAGGAATCAGCAGCAGGTTTATTAGATAATATGGTCAGGGGACCCAGTGCTTATGGGATAAGAGGAGGAATCAGTAGCAGGTTTATTAGATAATAGGGTCAGGGGGACCCAGCACTTATGGGATAAAGGGAGGAATCAGCAGCAGGTTTATAAGATAATAGGGTCAGGGGGCCCAGTGCTTATGGGATAAGGGGAGGAATCAGCAGCAGGTTTATTAGATATTAGGGTCAGGGGACCCAGCGCTTATGGGATAAGGGGAGGAGTCAGCAGCAGGTTTATTAGATAATAGGGTCAGGGGACCCAGCACTTATGGGATAAGGGGAGGAATCAGCAGCAGGTTTATTAGATAATAGGGTCAGGGGACCCAGCACTTTTGGGATAAGGGGAGGAATCTGCAGCAGGTTTATTAGATAATAGGGTCAGGGAACCCAGCGCTTATGGGATAAGGGGAGGAGTCAGCAGCAGGTTTATTAGATAATAGGGTCAGGGGGACCCAGTGCTTATGGGATAAGGGGAGGAATCAGCAGCAGGTTTATAAGATAATAGGGTCAGGGGACCCAGTGCTTATGGGATAAGGGGAGGAATTAGCAGCAGGTTTATTAGATAATAGGATCAGGGGACCCAGTGCTTATGGGATAAAGGGAGGAATCAGCAGCAGGTTTAATAGATAATATGGTCAGGGGACCCAGTGCTTATGGGATAAGGGGAGGAATCAGCAGCAGGTTTATTAGATAATAGGGTCAGGGGACCCAGTGCTTATGGGATAAGGGAAGGAATCAGCAGCAGGTTTATTAGATAATATGGTCAGGGGACCCAGTGCTTATGGGATAAGGGGAGGAATCAGCAGCAGGTTTATTAGATAATATGGTCAGGGGACCCAGTGCTTATGGGATAAGAGGAGGAATCAGTAGCAGGTTTATTAGATAATAGGGTCAGGGGGATCCAGTGCTTATGGGTTAAGGGGAGGAATCAGCAGCAGGTTTATTAGATAATAGGGTCAGGGGACCCAGTGCTTATGGGATAAGGGGAGGAATCAGCAGCAGGTTTATTAGATAATAGGGTCAGGGGGATCCAGTGCTTATGGGATAAGGGGAGAAATCAGCAGCAGGTTTATTAGATAATAGGGTCAGGGGGATCCAGTGCTTATGGGATAAGGGGAGGAATCAGCAGCAGGTTTATTAGATAATAGGGTCAGGGGACCCAGTGCTTATGGGATAAGGGGAGGAATCAGCAGCAGGTTTATTAGATAATAGGGTTAGGGGACCCAGTGCTTATGGGATAAGCGGAGGAATCAGCAGCAGGTTTATTAGATAATAGGGTCAGGGGGACCCAGCGCTTATGGGATAAGGGGAGGAATCAGCAGCAGGTTTATTAGATAATAGGATCTGGGGGACCCAGCGCTTATGGGATAAGGGGAGAAATCAGCAGCAGGTTTATTAGATAATAGGGTCAGGGGGATCCAGTGCTTATGGGATAAGGGGAGGAATTAGCAGCAGGTTTATTAGATAATAGGGTCAGAGGTACCCAGCACTTATGGGATAAGGGAGGAATCAGCAGCAGGTTTATTATATAATAGGGTCAGGGGGACCCAGTGCTTATGGGATAAGGGGAGGAATCAGCAGCAGGTTTATTAGATAATAGGGTCAGGGGACCCAGCGCTTATGGGATAAGGGGAGGTATCAGCAGCAGGTTTATTAGATTATAGGGTCAGGGGACCCAGCACTTATGGGATAAGGGGAGGAATCAGCAGCAGGTTTATTAGATAATAGGGTCAGGGGACCCAGCACTTATGGGATAAGGGGAGGAATCAGCAGCAGGTTTATTAGATAATAGGTTCAGGGGGGTCCCAGTGCTTATGGGATAAGGGGAGGAATCAGCAGCAGGTTTATTAGATAATAGGTTCAGGGGGTCCCAGTGCTTATGGGATAAGGGGAGGAATCAGCAGCAGATTATTAGATAATAGGGTCAGGGGGACCCAGTGATTATGGGATAACTGGAGGAATCAGCAGCAGGTTTATAAGATAATAGGGTCAGGGGACCCAGTGCTTATGGGATAAGGGGAGGAATCAGCAGCAGGTTTATTAGATAATAGGGTCAGGGGACCCAGCGCTTATGGGATAAGGGGAGAAATCAGCAGCAGGTTTATTAGATAATAGGGTCAGGGGACCCAGTGCTTATGGGATAAGGGGAGGAATCAGCGGCAGGTTTATTAGATAATAGGGTCAGGGGGACCCAACACTTATGGGATAAGGGGAGGAATCAGCAGCAGGTTTATTAGATAATAGGGTCAGGGGACCCAGCACTTATGGGATAAAGGGAGGAATCAGCAGCAGGTTTATTAGATAATAGGGTCAGGGGAACCAAGCACTTATGGGATAAGGGGAGGAATCAGCAGCAGGTTTATTAGATAATAGGGTCAGGGGACCCAGCGCTTATGGGATAAGGGGAGGAATCAGCAGCAGGTTTATAAGATAATACGGTCAGGGGACCCAGCGCTTATGGGATAAGGGGAGGAATCAGCAGCAGGTTTATTAGATAATAGGGTCTGGGGGACCCAGCGCTTATGGGATAAGGGGAGAAATCAGCAGCAGGTTTATAAGATAATAGGGTCAGGGGGACCCAGCGCTTATGGGATAAGGAGAGGAATCAGCAGCAGGTTTATTAGATAATAGGGTCAGGGGGACCCAGCGCTTATGGGATAAGGGGAGGAATCAGCAGCAGGTTTATAAGATAATAGGGTCAGGTTGACCCAGCCCTTATGGGATAAGGGGAGGAATCAGCAGCAGGTTTATTAGATAATAGGGTCAGGTTGACCCAGCGCTTATGGGATAAGTGGAGGAATCAGCAGCAGGTTTATTAGATAATAGGGTCAGGTTGACCCAGCACTTATGGGATAAGGGGAGGAATCAGCAGCAGGTTTATAAGATAATAGGGTCAGGTTGACCCAGCGCTTATGGGATAAGTGGAGGAATCAGCAGCAGGTTTATTAGATAATAGGGTCAGGGGACCCAGCACTTATGGGATAAGGGGAGGAATCAGCAGCAGGTTTATAAGATAATAGGGTCAGGGGACCCAGCCCTTATGGGATAAGGGGAGGAATCAGCAGCAGGTTTATTAGATAATAGGGTCAGGTTGACCCAGCCCTTATGGGATAAGGGGAGGAATCAGCAGCAGGTTTATTAGATAATAGGGTTAGGGGACCCAGTGCTTATGGGATAAGGGGAGGAATCAGCAGCAGGTTTATTAGATAATAGGGTCAGGGGGACCCAGTGCTTATGGGATAAGGGGAGGAATCAGCAGCAGGTTTATTAGATAATAGGGTCAGGGGACCCAGCGCTTAAGGGATAAAGGGAGGAATCAGCAGCAGGTTTATTAGATAATAGGGTCAAGGGGACCCAGTTCTTATGGGATGAGGGGAGGAATCAGCAGCAGGTTTATTAGATTATAGGTTCAGGGGGGTCCCAGTGCTTATGGGATAAGGGGAGGAATCAGCAGCAGGTTTATTAGATAATAGGGTCACAAAACCAGTGCTTATGGGATAAGGGGAGGAATCAGCAGCAGGTTTATTAGATAATAGGTTCAGGGGGTCCCAGTGCTTATGGGATAAGGGGAGGAATCAGCAGCAGGTTTATTAGATAATAGGTTCAGGGGGTCCCAGTGCTTATGGGATAAGGGGAGGAATCAGCAGCAGATTATTAGATAATAGGGTCAGGGGGACCCAGTGATTATGGGATAACTGGAGGAATCAGCAGCAGGTTTATAAGATAATAGGGTCAGGGGGACCCAGTGCTTATGGGATAAGGGGAGGAATCAGCGGCAGGTTTATTAGATAATAGGGTCAGGGGTACCCAACACTTATGGGATAAGGGGAGGAATCAGCAGCAGGTTTATTAGATAATAGGGTCAGGGGAACCCAGCACTTATGGGATAAGGGGAGGAATCAGCAGCAGGTTTATTAGATAATAGGGTCAGGGGGACCCAGCGCTTATGGGATAAGGGGAGGAATCAGCAGCAGGTTTATTAGATAATAGGGTCAGGGGGACCCAGCGGTTATGGAATAAGGGGAGGAATCAGCAGCAGGTTTATTAGATAATAGGGTCAGGGACCCAGTGCTTATGGGATAAGGGGAGGAATCAGCAGCAGGTTTATAAGATAATAGGGTCAGGGGGACCCAGTGCTTATGGGATAAGGGGAGGAATCAGCAGCAGGTTTATTAGATAATAGGGTCAGGGGGACCCAGTGCTTATGGGATAAGGGGAGGAATCAGCAGCAGGTTTATAAGATAATAGGGTCAGGGGACCCAGCGGTTATGGAATAAGGGGAGGAATCAGCAGCAGGTTTATTAGATAATAGGGTCAGGGACCCAGTGCTTATGGAATAAGGGGAGGAATCAGCAGCAGGTTTATAAGATAATAGGGTCAGGGGGACTAGAGCTTATGTTGCACAGCTATTTTGACATATGAGTTATAAAGTCAGGAAATTGTATAAAAAACCAACTTGAAACAGAAACAGCGTTTATGGTAAATAGGGAGGTATCACTACCAGGTTTACAGTATTAGGGATGGGATAGCAGTCTCTGCACGTAAACTTGTATTTCCTGTACTAATGTATTTAAAGAAATGTAAATATCTATAATTTGTATTCCAGTAAAAAAAATAAAACCTTAAACTTGATGTGATCTCTTGCAGACAAACCAATCAGTCAGCTTCCTGAAGCCGTGAGCTAGGGAGTAATGAGGCAGTAGGGAGGGGTGATGGGATTGGTCGTGTTATAGGTTCTTATTAAGTGTGGTGAAATAGATGTATTAGTGCCATCCCATACATTACATCACAACCTTATTCTGTACAGTAGGACTGATTATGTATAGTACTACAAAGCAGTCTCTCATTGCTAGGTAGTGTCTTGTGTACAGGGGTACCCAGCGCTTATAGGATAAGGGGAGGAATTGGCAGCAGGTTTATTAGATAATAGGCTCAGGGGACACAGAGCTTATGGGATAAAGGGAGGA
Organism: Bombina bombina; assembly: GCF_027579735.1. Classification (NCBI taxonomy): domain Eukaryota; kingdom Metazoa; phylum Chordata; class Amphibia; order Anura; family Bombinatoridae; genus Bombina; species Bombina bombina. The sequence continues at coordinate 636,314,049 of NC_069505.1, read as the reverse complement.
ATCAGCAGCAGATTTATTAGAAAATATGGTCAGGGGGACCCAGTGCTTATGGGATAAGGGGAGGAATCAGCAGCAGGTTTATTAGATAATAGGCTCAGGGGACCCAGCGCTTATGGGATAAGGGGAGGAATCAGCAGCAGGTTTATAAGATAACAGGGTCAGGGTACCCAGTGCTTATGGGATAAGGAGAGGAATTAGCAGCAGGTTTATTAGATAATAGGGTCAGGGGGACCCAGGGCTTATGGGATAAGGGGAGGAATCAGCAGCAGGCTTATTAGATAATAGGGTCAGGGGACCCAGTGCTTATGGGATAAGGGGAGGAATCAGCAGCAGGTTTATTAGATAATAGGGTCAGGGGACCCAGTGCTTATGGGATAAGGGGAGGAATCAGCAGCAGGTTTATTAGATAATAGGGTCAGGGGGACCCAGTGCTTATGGGATAAGGGGAGGAATCAGCAGCAGGTTTATTAGATAATAGGGTCAGGGGGACCCAGTGCTTATGGGATAAGGGGAGGAATCAGCAGCAGGTTTATTAGATAATAAGGTCAGGGGACCCAGTGCTTATGGGATAAGGGGAGGAATCAGCAGCAGGTTTATTAGATAATAGGGTCAGGGGGACCCAGCGCTTATGGGATAAGGGGAGGAACCAGCAGCAGGTTTATAAGATAATAGGGTGAGGGGACCCAGTGCTTATGGGTTAAGGGGAGGAATCAGCAGCAGGTTTATTAGATAATAGTGTCAGGGGACCCAGTGCTTATGGGATAAGGGGAGGAATCAGCAGCAGGTTTATTAGATAATAGGGTCAGGGGACCCAGCGCTTATGGGATAAGAGGAGGAATCAGCATCAGGTTTATTAGATAATAGGGTCAGGGGGACCCAGCGCTTATGGGATAAGGGGAGGAATCAGCAGCAGGTTTATTAGATAATAGGGTCAGGGGGACCCAGTGCTTATGGGATAATGGGAGGAGCCAGCAGCAGGTTTATTAGATAATAGGGTTAGGGGGACCCAGTGCTTATGGGATAAGGGGAGCAATCAGCAGCAGGTTTATTAGATAATAGGGTCAGGGGATCCAGCCCTTATGGGATAAGGGGAGGAATCAGCAGCAGGTTTATTAGATAATAGGGTCAGGGGGACCCAGCGTTTATGGGATAAGGGGAGGAATCAGTCGCAGGTTTATAAGATAATAGGGTCAGGGGACCCAGCGCTTATGGGATAAGGGGAGGAATCAGTCGCAGGTTTATTAGATAATAGGGTCAGGGGACCCAGTGTTTATGGGATAAGGGGAGGAATCAGCTGCAGGTTTATAAGATAATAGGGTCAGGTTGACCCAGCCCTTATGGGATAAGGGGAGGAATCAGCAGCAGGTTTATTAGATAATAGGGTCAGGGGGACCCAGCGTTTATGGGATAAGGGGAGGAATCAGTCGCAGGTTTATAAGATAATAGGGTCAGGGGCCTAGCGCTTATGGGATAAGGGGAGGAATCAGCAGCAGGTTTATAAGATAATATAGTCAGGGGACCCATTGCTTATGGGATAATGGGAGGAATCAGCAGCAGCTTTATAAGATAATAGGGTCAGGGGGACCCAGTGCTTATGGGATAAAGGGAGGAATCAGCAGCAGGTTTATAAGATAATAGGGTCAGGGGGCCCAGTGCTTATGGGATAAGGGGAGGAATCAGCAGCAGGTTTATAAGATAATAGGGTCAGGGGACCCAGTGCTTATGGGATAAGAGGAGGAATCAGTAGCAGGTTTATTAGATAATAGGGTCAGGGGGACCCAGCACTTATGGGATAAGGGAAGGAATCAGCAGCAGGTTTATTAGATAATAGGGTCAGGGGGACCCAGCGCATATGGGATAAGGGGAGGAATCTGCAGCAGGTGTATTAGATAATAGGGTCAGGGGGACCCAGCGCTTTTGGGATAAGGGGAGGAATCGGCAGCAGGTTTATTAGATAATAGGGTCAGGGGGATCCAGTGCTTATGGGATAAGGGGAGGAATCAGCAGCAGGTTTATTAGATAATAGGGTCAGGGGGACCCAGCGCTTATGTGATAAGGGGAGGAATCAGCAGCAGGTTTATAAGATAATAGGGTCAGGGGACCCAGTGCTTATGGGATAATGGGAGGAACCAGCAGCAGGTTTATAAGATAATAGGGTCAGGGGACCCAGCGCTTATGGGATAAGGGGAGGAATCAGTCGCAGGTTTATTAGATAATAGGGTCAGGGGACCCAGCGCTTATGGGATAAGGGGAGGAATCAGCAGCAGGTTTATTAGATATTAGGGTCAGGGGGACCCAGCACTTATGGGATAAGGGGAGGAATCAGCAGCAGGTTTATTAGATAATATGGTCAGGGGACCCAGCACTTATGGGATAAGGGGAGGAATCAGCAGCAGGTTTATTAGATAATAGGGTCAGGGGACCCAGCACTTATGGGATAAGTGGAGGAATCAGCAGCAGGTTTATTAGATAATAGGGTCAGGGGACCCAGTGCTTATGGGATAAGTCGAGGAATCAGCAGCAGGTTTATTAGATAATAGGGTCAGAGGAAACCAGTGCTTATGGGATAATGGGAGGAACCAGCAGCAGGTTTATAAGATAATAGGGTCAGGGGACCCAGCGCTTATGGGATAAGGGGAGGAATCAGTCGCAGGTTTATTAGATAATAGGGTCAGGGGACCCAGTGCTTATGGGATAAGGGGAGGAATCAGCTGCAGGTTTATAAGATAATAGGGTCAGGTTGACCCAGCCCTTATGGGATAAGTGGAGGAATCAGCAGCAGGTTTATAAGATAATATGGTCAGGGGACCCATTGCTTATGGGATAATGGGAGGAATCAGCAGCAGGTTTATAAGATAATAGGGTCAGGGGGACCCAGCGCATATGGGATAAGGGGAGGAATCTGCAGCAGGTGTATTAGATAATAGGGTCAGGGGGACCCAGCGCTTATGGGATAAGGGGAGGAATCAGTCGCAGGTTTATTAGATAATAGGGTCAGGGGGACCCAGTACTTATGGGATAAGGGGAGGAATTAGCAGCAGGTTTATAAGATAATAGGGTCAGGGGGATGTAACGCTTATGGGAGAAGGGGAAGAATCAGCAGCAGGTTTATTAGATAATAGGGTCAGGGGGTTCCATTGCTTATGGGATAAGGGGAGGATTCAGCAGCAGGTTTATTAGATAATAGGGTCAGGGGGACCCAGCGCTTATGGGATAAGGGGAGGAATCAGTCGCAGGTTTATTAGATAATAGGGCCAGGGGGACCCAGTACTTATGGGATAAGGGGAGGAATTAGCAGCAGGTTTATAAGATAATAGGGTCAGGGGACCCAGTGCTTATGGGATAATGGGAGGAACCAGCAGCAGGTTTATAAGATAATAGGGTCAGGGGACCCAGCGCTTATGGGATAAGGGGAGGAATCAGTCGCAGGTTTATTAGATAATAGGGTCAGGGGACCCAGCGCTTATGGGATAAGGGGAGGAATCAGCAGTAGGTTTATTAGATAATAGGGTCAGGGGACCCAGTGCTTATGGGAAAAGGGGAGGAATCAGCAGCAGGTTTATTATATAATAGGGTCAGGGGACCCAGTGCTTATGGGATAAGGGGAGAAATCAGCAGCAGGTTTATTAGATAATAGGGTCAGAGGAAACCAGTGCTTATAGGATAATGGGAGGAACCAGCAGCAGGTTTATAAGATAATAGGGTCAGGGGACCCAGCGCTTATGGGATAAGGGGAGGAATCAGTCTCAGGTTTATTAGATAATAGGGTCAGGGGACCCAGTGCTTATGGGATAAGGGGAGGAATCAGCTGCAGGTTTATAAGATAATAGGGTCAGGTTGACCCAGCCCTTATGGGATAAGGGGAGAAATCAGCAGCAGGTTTATTAGATAATAGGGTCAGGGGCCTAGCGCTTATGGGATAAGGGGAGGAATCAGCAGCAGGTTTATAAGATAATATAATCAGGGGACCCATTGGTTATGGGATAATGGGAGGAATCAGCAGCAGGTTTATAAGATAATAGGGTCAGGGGGACGCAGCGCTTTTGGGATAAGGGGAGGAATCAGCAGCAGGTTTATTAGATAATAGGGTCAGGGGACCCAGGGCTTATGGGATAAGGGGAGGAATCAGCAGCAGGTTTATTAGATAATAGGGTCAGGGGACCCAGCGCTTATGGGATAAGGGGAGGAATCAGCAGCAGGTTTATTAGATATTAGGGTCAGGGGGACCCAGCACTTATGGGATAAGGGGAGGAATCAGCAGCAGGTTTATTAGATAATATGGTCAGGGGACCCAGCACTTATGGGATAAGGGGAGGAATCAGCAGCAGGTTTATTAGATAATAGGGTCAGGGGACCCAGCACTTATGGGATAAGGGGAGGAATCAGCAGCAGGTTTATTAGATAATAGGGTCAGGGGACCCAGTGCTTATGGGATAAGTCGAGGAATCAGCAGCAGGTTTATTAGATAATAGGGTCAGAGGAAACCAGTGCTTATGGGATAATGGGAGGAACCAGCAGCAGGTTTATAAGATAATAGGGTCAGGGGACCCAGCGCTTATGGGATAAGGGGAGGAATCAGTCGCAGGTTTATTAGATAATAGGGTCAGGGGACCCAGTGCTTATGGGATAAGGGGAGGAATCAGCTGCAGGTTTATAAGATAATAGGGTCAGGTTGACCCAGCCCTTATGGGATAAGGGGAGGAATCAGCAGCAGGTTTATAAGATAATATGGTCAGGGGACCCATTGCTTATGGGATAATGGGAGGAATCAGCAGCAGGTTTATAAGATAATAGGGTCAGGGGGACCCAGCGCATATGGGATAAGGGGAGGAATCTGCAGCAGGTGTATTAGATAATAGGGTCAGGGGGACCCAGCGCTTATGGGATAAGGGGAGGAATCAGTCGCAGGTTTATTAGAAAATAGGGTCAGGGGGACCCAGTACTTATGGGATAAGGGGAGGAATTAGCAGCAGGTTTATAAGATAATAGGGTCAGGGGGATGTAACGCTTATGGGAGAAGGGGAAGAATCAGCAGCAGGTTTATTAGATAATAGGGTCAGGGGGTTCCATTGCTTATGGGATAAGGGGAGGAATCAGCAGCAGGTTTATTAGATAATAGGGTCAGGGGGACCCAGCGCTTATGGGATAAGGGGAGGAATCAGTCGCAGGTTTATTAGATAATAGGGTCAGGGGGACCCAGTACTTATGGGATAAGGGGAGGAATTAGCAGCAGGTTTATAAGATAATAGGGTCAGGGGACCCAGTGCTTATGGGATAATGGGAGGAACCAGCAGCAGGTTTATAAGATAATAGGGTCAGGGGACCCAGCGCTTATGGGATAAGGGGAGGAATCAGTCGCAGGTTTATTAGATAATAGGGTCAGGGGACCCAGCGCTTATGGGATAAGGGGAGGAATCAGCAGTAGGTTTATTAGATAATAGGGTCAGGGGACCCAGTGCTTATGGGAAAAGGGGAGGAATCAGCAGCAGGTTTATTATATAATAGGGTCAGGGGACCCAGTGCTTATGGGATAAGGGGAGAAATCAGCAGCAGGTTTATTAGATAATAGGGTCAGAGGAAACCAGTGCTTATGGGATAATGGGAGGAACCAGCAGCAGGTTTATAAGATAATAGGGTCAGGGGACCCAGCGCTTATGGGATAAGGGGAGGAATCAGTCGCAGGTTTATTAGATAATAGGGTCAGGGGACCCAGTGCTTATGGGATAAGGGGAGGAATCAGCTGCAGGTTTATAAGATAATAGGGTCAGGTTGACCCAGCCCTTATGGGATAAGGGGAGAAATCAGCAGCAGGTTTATTAGATAATAGGGTCAGGGGCCTAGCGCTTATGGGATAAGGGGAGGAATCAGCAGCAGGTTTATAAGATAATATAATCAGGGGACCCATTGCTTATGGGATAATGGGAGGAATCAGCAGCAGGTTTATAAGATAATAGGGTCAGGGGGACCCAGCGCTTTTGGGATAAGGGGAGGAATCAGCAGCAGGTTTATTAGATAATAGGGTCAGGGGACCCAGGGCTTATGGGATAAGGGGAGGAATCAGCAGCAGGTTTATAAGATAATAGGGTCAGCGGACCCAGTGCTTATGGGAAAAGGGGAGAAATCAGCAGCAGGTTTATAAGATAATAGGGTCAGGGGGACCCAGTGCTTATGGGAAAAGGTGAGGAATCAGCAGCAGGTTTATTAGATAATAGGGTCAGGGGACCCAGTGCTTATGGGATAAGGTGAGGAATCAGCAGCAGGTTTATTAGATAATAGGGTCAGGGGAACCCAGCACTTATGGGATAAGGGGAGGAATCAGCAGCAGGTTTATAAGATAATAGGGTCAGGGGACCCAGCGCTTATGGGATAAGGTGAGGAATCAGCAGCAGGTTTATTAGACAATAGGGTCAGGGGACCCAGCGCTTATGGGATAAGGTGAGGAATCAGCAGCAGGTTTATTAGATAATAGGGTCAGGGGACCCAGTGCTTATGGGATAAGGGGAGGAATCAGCAGCAGGTTTATTAGATAATAGGGTCAGGGGACCCAGCGCTTATGGGATAAGGGGAGGAATCAGCAGCAGGTTTATTAGATAATAAGGTCAGGGGGACCCAGCGCTTATGGGATAAGGGGAGGAATCAGCAGCAGGTTTATTAGATAATAGGGTCAGGGGACCCAGCGCTTATGGGATAAAGGGAGGAGTCAGCAGCAGGTTTATTAGATAATAAGGTCAGGGGACCCAGCACTTATGGGATAAGGGGAGGAATCAGTAGCAGGTTTATTAGATAATAGGGTCAGGGGACTCAGTGCTTATGGGATAAGGGGAGGAATCAGCAGCAGGTTTATTAGATAATAGGGTCAGGGGACCCAGTGCTTATGGGATAAGGGGAGGAATCAGCAGCAGGTTTATTAGATAATAGGGTCAGGGGACCCAGCGATATGGGATAAGGGGAGGAATCAGCAGCAGGTTTATTAGATAATAGGGTCAGGGGGACCCAGTGCTTATGGGATAAGGGGAGGAATCAGCAGCAGGTTTATTAGATAATAGGGTCAGGGGGTGCCAGTGCTTATTGGATAAGGGGAGGAATCAGCAGCAGGTTTATTAGATAATAGGGTCAGGGGGACCCAGTGCTTATGGGATAAGAGGAGGAATCAGCAGCAGGTTTATTAGATAATAGGGTCAGGGGTACCCAGTGCTTATGGGATAAGGGGAGGAATCAGCAGCAGGTTTATTAGATAATAGGGTAAGGGGACCCAGTGCTTATGGGATAAGGGGAGGAATCAGCAGCAGGTTTATTAGATAATAGGGTCAGGGGACCCAGTGCTTATGGGATAAGGGGAGGAATCAGCAGCAGGTTTATTAGATAATAGGGTCAGGGGACCCAGTGCTTATGGGATAAGGGGAGGAATCAGCAGCAGGTTTATTAGATAATAGGGTCAGGGGACCCAGCACTTATGGGATAAGGGGAGGAATCAGCAGCAGGTTTATTAGATATTAGGGTCAGGGGATCCAGGGCTTATGGGATAAGGGGAGAAATTAGCAGCAGGTTATAAGATAATAGGGTCAGGGGACCCAGCGCTTATGGGATAAGGGGAGGAATCAGCAGCAGGTTTATTAGATAATAGGGTCAGGGGACCCAGCACTTATGGGAAAAGGGGAGGAATCAGCAACAGGTTTATTAGATAATAGGGTCAGGGGGACCCAGCGCTTATGAGATAAGGGAGGAATCAGCAACAGTTTTATAAGATAATAGGGTCAGGGGGACCAGCACTTATGGGATAAGGAGAGGAATCAGCAGCAGGTTTATAAGATAATAGGGTCAGGGGACCCAGCGCTTATGGGATAAGGGGAGGAATCAGCAGTAGGTTTATTAGATAATAGGGTCAGGGGGACCCAGTGCTTATGGGATAAGGGGAGGAATCAGCAGCAGGTTTATTAGATAATAGGGTCAGGGGGACCCAGTGCTTATGGGATAAGGGGAGGAATCAGCAGCAGGTTTATTAGATAATAGGGTCAGGGGGACCCAGCGCTTATGGGATAAGGGGAGGAATCAGCAGCAGGTTTATAAGATAATAGGGTCAGGGGGACCCAGCGCTTATAAGATAAGGGGAGGAATCAGCAGCAGGTTTATTAGATAATAGGGTCAGGGGGACCCAGTGCTTATGGAATAAGTGGAGGAATCAGCAGCAGGTTTATTAGATAATAGGGTCAGGGGGACCCAGCGCTTATGGGATAAGGGGAGGAATCAGCAGCAGGTTTATTAGATAATATGGTCAGGGGGACCCAGCGCTTATGGGATAAGGCGAGGAATCAGCAGTAGATTTATTAGATAATAGGGTCAGGGGGACCAGCACTTATGGGATAAGGAGAAGAATCAGCGGCAGGTTTATTAGATAATATGTTCAGGGGACCCAGCACTTATGGGATATGAAGCGTAATCAGCAGCAGGTTTATAAGATAATAGGGTCAGGGGACCCAGTGCTTATGGGATAAGGGGAGGAATCAGCAGCAGGTTTATTAGATAATAGGGTCAGGGGGACCCAGTGCTTATAGGATAAGGGTAGAAATCAGCAGCAGGTTTATTAGATAATAGGGTCAGGGGACCCAGCGTTTATGGGATAAGGGGAGGAACCAGCAGCAGGTTTATTAGATAATAGGGTCAGGGTACCCAGTGCTTATGGGATAAGGGGAGGAATCAGCAGCAGGTTTATTAGATAATAGGGTCAGGGGACCCAGTACTTATGGGATAAGGGGAGGAATTAGCAGCAGGTTTATTAGATAATAGGGTCAGGGGGACCCAGTGCTTATAGGATAAGGGTAGAAATCAGCAGCAGGTTTATTAGATAATAGGGTCAGGGGGACCCAGTGCTTATGGGATAAGGGGAGGAATCAGCAGCAGGTTTATTAGATAATAGGGTCAGGGGACCCAGCGCTTATGGGATAAGGGGAGGAATCAGCAGCAGGTTTATTAGATAATAGGGTCAGGGGACCCAGTGCTTATGGGATAAGGGGAGGAATCAGCTTTAGGTTTATTAGATAATAGGGTCAGGGGACCCAGTGCTTATGGGATAAGGGGAGGAATCAGCTTTAGGTTTATTAGATAATAGGGTCAGGGGACCCAGCAATTATGGGATAAGGGGAGGAATCAGCAGCAGGTTTATAAAATAATAGGGTCAGGGAGACCCAGTGCTTATGGGATAACGGGAGGAATCAGCAGCAGGTTTATAAGATAATAGGGTTAGGGGGACCCAGCGCTTATGGGATAAGGGGAGGAATCAGCAGCAGGTTTATAAGATAATAGGGTCAGGGGGACCCAGCGCTTATGGGATAAGGGGAGGAATCAGCAGCAGGTTTATTAGATAATAGGGTCAGGGGGACCCAGCGCTTATGGGATAAGGGGAGGAATCAACAGCAGGTTTATTAGATAATAGGGTCAAGGGGACCCAGTGCTTATGGGATAAGGGGAGGAATCAGCAGCAGGTTTATTAGATAATAGGGTCAGGGGACCCAGTGCTTATGGGATAAGGGGAGGAATCAGCAGCAGGTTTATTAGATAATAGGGTCAGGGGTACCCAGCGCTTATGGGATAAGGGGAGGAATCAGCAGCAGGTTTATTAGATAATAGGGTCAGGGGACCCAGTGCTTATGGGATAAGGGGATGAATCAGCAGCAGGTTTATTAGATAATAGGGTCAGGGTGACCCAGTGCTTATGGGATAAGGGGAGGAATCGGCAGCAGGTTTATTAGATAATAGGGTCAGGGGGACCAAGCGCTTATGCAATAAGGGGAGGAATCTGCAGCAGGTTTATTAGATAATAGGGTCAGGGGGACCCAGTGCTTATGGGATAAGGGGAGGAATCAGCAGCAAGTTTATTAGATAATAGGGTCAGGGGGACCCAGTGCTTATGGGATAAGGGGAGGAATCAGCAGCAGGTTTATTAGATAATAGGATCAGGGGGAGCCAGTGCTTATGGGATAAGGGGAGGAATCAGCAGCAGGTTTATTAGATAATAGGGTCAGGGGGACCCAGCGCTTATGGGATAAGGGGAGGAATCAGCAGCAGGTTTATTATATAATAGGGTCAGAGGACCCTGCACTTATGGGATAAGGGGAGGAATCAGCAGCAGGTTTATTAGATAATAGGGTGAGGGGACCCAGCACTTATGGGATAAGGGGAGGAATCAGCAGCAGGTTTATTAGATAATAGGGTCAGGGGGACCCAGCGCTTATGGGATAAGGGGAGGAATCAGCAGCAGGTTTATTAGATAATAGGGTCAGAGGACCCAGCACTTATGGGATAAGGGGAGGAATCAGCAGCAGGTTTATTAGATAATAGGGTCAGGGGGACCCAGCGCTTATGGGATAAGGGGAAGAATCAGCAGCAGTTTTATTAGATAATAGGGTCAGGGGGACCCAGTGCTTATGGGATAAGGGGAGGAGGAATCAGCAGCAGGTTTATTAGATAATAGGGTCAGGGGGACCCAGCGCTTATGGGATAAGGGGAGGAATCAGCAGCAGGTTTATTAGATAATAGGGTCAGGGGACCCAGTGCTTATGGGATAAGGGGAGGAATCAGCAGCAGGTTTATTAGATAATAGGGTCAGGAGACCCAGCGCTTATGGGATAAGGGGAGGAATCAGCAGCAGGTTTATTAGATAATAGGATCAGGGGGAGCCAGTGCTTATAGGATAAGGGGAGGAATCAGCAGCAGGTTTATTAGATAATAGGGTCAGGGGGACCCAGCGCTTATGGGATAAGGGGAGGAATCAGCAGCAGGTTTATTAGATAATAGGGTCAGAGGACCCAGCACTTATGGGATAAGGGGAGGAATCAGCAGCAGGTTTATTAGATAATAGGGTCAGGGGGACCCAGTGCTTATGGGATAAGGGGAGGAATCAGCAGCAGGTTTATTATATAATAGGGTCAGGGGGACCCAGTGCTTATGGGATAAGGGGAGGAATCAGCAGCAGGTTTATTATATAATAGGGTCAGGGGGACCCAGTGCTTATGGGATAAGGGGAGGAATCAGCAGCAGGTTTATTATATAATAGGGTCAGGGGGACCCAGTGCTTATGGGATAAGGGGAGGAATCAGCAGCAGGTTTATTAGATAATAGGTTCAGAGGGAACCATTGCTTATGGGATAAGGGGAGGAATCAGCAGCAGGTTTATTATATAATAGGGTCAGGGGGACCCAGCGCTTATGGGATAAGGGGAGGAATCAGCAGCAGGTTTATTAGATAATAGGGTCAGGGGGACCCAGCGCTTATGGGATAAGGGGAGGAATCAGCAGCAGGTTTATTATATAATAGGGTCAGGGGGACCCAGTGCTTATGGGATAAGGGGAGGAATCAGCAGCAGGTTTATTAGATAATAGGTTCAGAGGGAACCATTGCTTATGGGATAAGGGGAGGAATCAGCAGCAGGTTTATTATATAATAGGGTCAGGGGGACCCAGCGCTTATGGGATAAGGGGAGCAATCAGCAGCAGGTTTATTATATAATAGGGTCGGGGGACCCAGTGCTTATGGGATAAGGGGAGGAATCAGCAGCAGGTTTATTAGATAATAGGGTCAGGGGGACCCAGTGCTTATGGGATAAGGGGAGGAATCAGCAGCAGGTTTATAAGATAATAGGGTCAGGGGGACCCAGCGTTTATGGGATAAGGGGAGGAATCAGCAGCAGGTTTATTAGATAATAGGGTCAGGGGACCCAGCGCTTATGGGATAAGGGGAGGAATCAGCAGCAGGTTTATAAGATAATAGGGTCAGGGGGACCCAGCGTTTATGGGATAAGGGGAGGAATCAGCAGCAGGTTTATTAGATAATAGGGTCAGGGGGACCCAGCGCTTATGGGATAAGGGGAGGAATCAGCAGCAGGTTTATTAGATAATAGGGTCAGGGGGACCCAGTGCTTATGGGATAAGGGGA